>NC_054489.1:44882894-45025394 GCF_017639515.1 Carcharodon carcharias | reverse complement strand
CATTGCCTAAGTGTAGTGAGGTCAAAGTTCAGTCAGGTTTGTTACTGAAGGTAACCAGGATGTTCTGATTCAAGGGACGATTATCTGAGTGCTGGGCACTGGAGGTAGTCTTGTTCATCAGCCACAATGGTATCACAGAATTGGAGCCAAGCAACTGTGGTCATCCTGATATATGTGGCCATTGGACAGTCACACCACCAAGCTGTCTGCAGTCAGAAAGTCACCTCTTCGCTGTTAAACTAAGGGTAATTCAAATGATTCAGGATTTTTATTCATCAATATTGATTGAAATTTTTGAAACACTGGAGGAAATATTATAGTTTCACACTCACTAAGAAATAGCTGTCAGCAATATCAGCAGATCATTATCTAATGGGTTTCTGGGAGGTTTCTCTGAAAATCGTTAGCCCTGGATTAAAATGGCAGGCAAGGGAATGTTGTGCAATCACTGGATTTTCCATTTCTAAAATGAATCCTAATATTGTCCCTTTTTCTTAAGAAGCCATCAACCCTTGATGGGCCTGCTGCCCTCCAATCTCTCAAACAAGAGTCATTCTTTATTTCTGATTCTAGATTTCATAATGATTCACTGGACATTCTGTGATGTTTTGGGGAGGTGGTAGGATGCTATATCAGTGCAAGATATTCTGTAGACACGACCCTGTCATTGAGTTCCACCAAAAACACCCAAAGAAAATTTTTTAAAAAAGACAAATCCAAATATGAAACTGCACTAATCATTCTCACAGGTGAATGTTCCCTCGGAGACTGATGGGTTGTGTGAGGCTCAGGCACCTGAAATTAGTGGAGATGCCTTGTGCAAAGCCAGAGAGAAGGGGAGTGAGGGCCAACAGTGATGAAGAAGGAGCACTGCAGATCAGTGGCATTTCACAGGGGGAGGCAGTGCTGTGGGCCTGTGGGGTGGGGTGGGGGTGGGGGGGGAGAGTGTGCCAGTGGGCAGGGCCTCAGACAGAAAGCCGCCCTTGCCCCAATTAAGTCCCTTAAGTGGCCACTTTAGGGCTTTTTCCCACCCAGCCTCAATTTTTAGGCTGGCAGGCAGATGACAGATCGGGAAGATACCCGAAATTGAATAAAGTTCGATCCTCGGGCAGGAAGGTGTGGGTGCGCCTCCATCAGAAGTCCCCTTCTGACTTGGGCACCCTCCCCTTCGGGTCCGGCGACCTCCAGGCCTCCCTCCCACCCCGACCTATCCCCCCGAGATCCCAATCGCACTCCTCGTGACACCCCAGGCCTTCCCTGTCCCCCCCACTTGACCCCTGCCTCTTACCTCTCCTCCAGTTCCCGGCACTCAGTTTCAGACAGCTAGCTGCAGTGCCTCTTCCGGCCACTGCAGCGCTGTTCCTGCAATGACCGGAGAGCTGCCGACCGATCAGATTGGCCGGCAGCTCTCCAAGGCAGGACTTCCTCCCAGTGACAGGTGGAAGTCCCGCCATTTGCCAATCAATGCTCGTTAGAGCATGAAACGGGCATGGGGGCTCTCCCAGTTGGCAGGGATGTTTTCCCCACTGACTTTTCAGATGGCAGGGACCGAGCCCCCTCCATTCCTGAAAAGTCTGGCCCAAGAAATAATTCAAACTACAAACTAAAGGTGGATGAAACCTGTAAAATTCACTGAAATGTAGCAAACGGTTGGATAGAATAGGTAATACCAGGAAAACCCTCTCTGTTATGCAACTGGCGGAGAAGCCTGCTGTGCCCACTCATGGTCTGCCCAGGTAGCAGCGGGGTCTTCTGACATGGACAAAATGCCCGCAGAAGTGGGGAGTGGCTCTTAATTGGCCATTTGAGAGGCTCAGTTGGCCTCCCAGTGGACGTTGGAACCACCAACTTTTGCACCACTGGCAAAAAAGCGCCTTTACATCTCACAGCCCCACCTGAAAGGGCATGGAAAATTCTGGCAAAGGTTTCCTGGTGCTGACGGGCTTCATGAAGTTTTGAGCATCTAGTTGGATGGAATGGTCATATGATCACTAGCAAGCAATCAGGTTATTAGAAAGGGATGACACAACATCAACCAACCAGCTCACTGAAGAGGACACTTGAGCTCATTCTGGCTGAATTTTTCATGGAGGCAGTGGGCTGTTCACCAGCTGAAAAGTTGGGGCTCGGAAAACCACAGCCAAATTTCATGATAATCAGGCAATTAATTGCCTGAGGGTTGTGGCTTCCACACCAATGTGGGAGCATGTCCTGCCTTCAAGAACTGTCAGTCAATTAGATGGGTGGCAGTCCTCCAGCCCCAGCAGTACCACTGGGAAATATGTGTGGTGACCATGCCGGGCTTAGTCAGGCAGGCCCTGGCAACAGGGCAGTCACCAATCAGGAGGCCGGTGAGGGAGGGGAGAATTAAGAGCAGTCACTTCCATTGTGGAGGGCCTCCGTTAGGAAGAGGGTATCCTAATAGGAGGAATACCACCACCCCCTACTGCAGAACCCAAATACTGTTGGCCTTGCCATGAGGCATAAACACCCCCTTCCGCCTGTAAAATACCAACAGCAACGGGATGAAGCTCTTAAAGGTCTTAACTGGCCCAAGGTCGGGCGGGTCAACCAACACCTACCCCACTGTTGATAAAGTGCCAGCAGAGGCGGGCAAGCAGTGGGCGCAGCGTTACCCCCCCCCCCCAATTATGCCACCCAAATTTATGCTTCAGCTTTCCCTCCCCCACCTGCCAGCCCACTCCCAGAGGAGGGGTGTAAAATTCCAGCCTCAGTTTCTGTTAATTAGTATCAATGTACAATGATTCAGGTAATTTTTGTATTTTATGATCCAATCATTTCTGTTTCATGGAGTTTGGCAAAGGTTTCCTGATTGGAACTCCAGCTCTCCATAAGAAGCAGCCAACACACTGGGTGGTGCCAATTTTTTAATTTAGGAAGGTGTAGAATAGAGGTCTCTTTTCTGTAACTGGAGCGAGGTCTTGTCTGCTGGTCAGCTAGGGGTCATTTAGGAACAGAGTAGGGGTCATTTAGGCATTGGCTAGGGGTAATTTAGCAGTAAACTAGGATTCATTTAGGGGTAAACTCAAGGTCATTTCGGGGTAGACAAGGGGTCTAACTCGGGATCATTTAGGGTTGGAATAAGAATTGTTTATGGGTGACTAGAGGTCTGTTTCTCTATTGCTGGAAGTGCCAATCAGAAACTCAAGGCCTTGTTATATCTGATGTTTTAATCGTTTACATTAATGGTGGGAACATTGTGCACCGCACATGCGTGGATTTCTGATTGACTTTTCTGACCATGCAGCCACAGCATTCTCCCTTATGTGACCCAGTGGAGCACTTGGGCACTGGCCAGGGACAGACAAGAACATGCTATCAGAAACCAATGGAATTTCTCACACGAGCACTCTCTGAGGTAGAAAATTGCAAACATTCACAACGCCCTGGGTGAAGTAATTTCTCTTCATCTCAGTTCTAAATGGTTGGCCCCCTGTCCTGAGACTGTGCCCCTGTGTTTTAGATTCCCCAACCAATGGAAACAATCTTTCAGCATCTACTCTATCAAGCCCCTTCAGAATCTTATATATTTCAATGAGATCGCCCCTCATTCTTCTAAACTCCAGAGAATATAGGCCAGATTTGGTCAGTCTCATCATAGCAATTTAGTGAACCTTCACTGTACCGCCTCCAATGCAAGTACATCCTTCCTTAAATACGAAGGCCAAAACTGCACACAGCATTCCAGGCATCGTCTCATTAAAGCCCTGTACAATTGTAGCAAGGCTTCTTTATTTTTGCACTCAATCCCCTTGCAGTAAGAGCAAACATGCCATTGCCTTCCTAGTTGCTTGCTGTACTTGCATGTTAATTTTCTGTGTTCCTTGTATAAGCACAGCCAAATTTCCGAAGAAATCTCTCTAGTGTTGGTTATTGCTGATTGGTTGTTTGAATTGATCATCCCAAACTCGGGGCCTTGCTACATCTGAAGAATGCTTGCTTTTTTATATCATTCATTTGCTTCAGTATCGTTGTAATTGTAGTCATATGTGTTTTAAAGAAACTGTTTGTCCAATTTGAAGGTAAACATTCCTCAGCTGAAGTGTTCAACAATTGCCACAAATTTATTTTTTCTCGCAAATTTGAGAAGAAGCAGAAGTTGAAAGAACGTCAAGGTAAAGTAATTGTTACTGTAGAGTTTGGTCACAGTGACATTATGGGGGTGGGCCAGTTTCATTATAGGGTGAATTGTGCTTATCCGCACTCAGTGTAGAACTCTGCACATCAGGGACATACATCAGGGGTTCAGAGCTGGAGATGAGGAAGATTTTCCATTGGCTTTCAATTCCCAGCATGAAAAGTTCTGTGCTGTACAGAGTTACTTAGGCTTCTTTCCCTAGGGTTACGAGCTACTTCATGTCCTGTTGGGTTATGTTTCCAGATTTCAGTAGTCCTCCCTTTACAAAAAAGGATATACAACAGTTTATATGCTGATGTAGAACTGCATGCATCCTTTCACTAAAGATCCATTTGGGAGATCTAGCAAATCTACCCTCCCATCACCGAGCCCCTCTAGAAAGGGCCACTTGGCAGGGATTTGCCCCAATGGTAATATACCAATCTGTGCTGCTGCCTAATAAGACATCTACCAGAAGGACAGGATTGATATCAAATCTAATTGATCATAAGGTCTTAAAATGCAAATCAGCTTACTTTGCTTTCTCAATAATTTCCCTCAATTCATTATTGCATATGAACAATTCTTAGTGAAAACCAGCAGCTGTTGCCTTTTTGCCCCCTTTCACCCCTAATTATGTGAATTAAGTGCAAGAGGAGGAAAAGGCTCATAAGGTTTGCACAGCAGCCTTGAGGCGAGGAGGAAGCCACATCACTGAATCAGCTGACACAAGCCTCAAAAATCTGGAAACTGCATTACTGACTAGCCAGTTTCATCTGAACATAAACTACAAGAAAAGGGTAGAACTGATGCTGATATTAGCAGCTAAACAATGTGTTATATCTTTAATACTTGAGTAGAGAGTTTCTCGTATCAACTTCAGAGTAAAGAACTGAACCAAGGAATGCACACAAATATATTTATCGAACAGTCATTTCCAGGATATATTGTCACATTATTGTAAATATAGCATTAAAGGCCAGCAGTGTCATCTGTACAATGCTGCCTTTATTCCAAGCTTCAAACCTCATAACCTATTCGTTGCCAAGACTGATTATTTCTGTCTCAATTGGCTATTTCTGCCTCACCACCACTGAAACCTTTACCTTAACTCTTCACATATTTGATTTCTGAAACATTCCACTTGCTGGCCCCCATCATCCATGAAATCCAATTCATCCAAAACACAGCCATCGGTATCCTGTCCAGCAGAAAGTCCTCCTCCCCACCCTCATTCGTCCGCATTGGCTCCAATTTCCCACAACACAGTGCATTTAAAATCCTTGGCTCTATTTACAAATTCTTCCAAGACCTTGGTCCCCCACCATTGCTCCCCTCCCCTACCTCTCCCTCTCTACTCTGCCCTAAATCTATCATTCCACCAGCTTTGAGCTTCTGTACAGCCTCACTCCCTTCGTCCTATTGGAGATAAAGGCCAAAAACAGCCTTGACCCCAATCCCCGGGATGGAATCTCTCCACCTCGCCACTTCTCTTTCCAGTCTAAGAAACATTCTGAAAACCCCAACCAAGCTCTCAGTCACTTCTCTTATTCCCTCCCTTCATAGCTCAGTCTCCACTGTCCTCTCTTTTCACTCCTTTCTTTGAAGCAATCTGGGGCATTTTTCTATCTCAAAAGTGTTGTAGTTTTACCTTGGGATTATTGACGCAAGGCACCAATCACTCATAATGGATTGGTAAACACATTGTGAGTTCATTTATTCAGGCTAGGCACATGGGAACAGTTACACACGGGTATAAAGCTTGAGGGCATCAGAGCTGTGTGTGTGTGCTCTGCTCAAAGCAAAAGTGAAATCAAGACTGGATCATATGACACATTTTTCTTCTCATGATGTCATGCTGATATCCCTTAAAGGTATATTGCAACAAAAAGCACTATATAAACGATGTTGTTCTGGACGATTTGTGCTGTACTCTCAAGGGTGAAATGTAAAGAGTAGTGCTGCCAAAACAGGGCCTCACTCACGGGGAACAGGGACATGTGCTCATAATGTCTTTTCATGTGGACAAGCAGATTCAGCAGGTAAGGCCCATGCCAGAACTGCGGTCCCTTTAATATCCAACACTGAAGCACGATGGTTGATGGTCTCAGAATGACACACAGATGAGGTTGTAAAAGAAACCAATAATATCTTAAGATGAATCTTGGAACAATTTGGCTGTCCCATGATTTCTTCCTCAAAGTTTTCCCTGGGTAAAGGTCAGAAGGTATCTCTGACAGGTCGTGCTCTTTTAGGCCTAACGGGTAAAAAGAGGTGGCAAATGTGGGACATTCCAGGCTTGAGGTGTCTATGTTTACGTCTGTTTTAAAATGAGTGTGTATATTCTAGTAGCAAGTGTGCTTCAGGTACCGAGATGAAGCGGTACAATTCAAATAAATAAATCAAAGCCAAAAGCTTGTTTGTGTTTCTCTCAGGTCTGTTATTACTAACGCACAGGGGTTTGTGGGAGTGGAGGGGGGGCGTCAGGGGAAGAGACACTTATTAAAACTTACCTCTTTGACCTTATGAGACTGAGTGTATGATTTTGTTTGATAAGGACTCCTATCTCTTCGGATATTGTTACTCCGTTACAAATGCTATATAAAAGCAAGTTGTTGATATATGATTTTCTTCAACAAGGATCTCCACTAAATGTTCCACACACCCCTGATGCCTTTACAATGTCAAAGCCAATGTGAGCGTTGAGACAAAATACTTATTCAAGATCTCTGAAGCTGCCTTATCCTCTATTACAAGCTTGTGTCTTTCATCTCTTATAGGCAGTATTTGATTAACCTCCTATTATTTCAGTGCCTATAGAAAGCCTTTTTATTGACCTATATGTTTAATTTTCTCTCAACGTTCCCTGTTAGTTTAGCATTTTTTGTAGATTTCCTATATAACAGTTGGAAACGCTAATGAGATTGTGTTGCTATGTCAAGGTAAGGAGGGGTCAAATGGCTCCCCTCTTTGCCCTCTCTTCATTTGGCTGCAAAAGTGTTTTTGTTTGAAAAAAAAACACTTACTGATTCAATGAGCACATAACTATTTACAAACAGTGATCATAAAAGAATCAATAGGATAGGACTTCTTGAACAAAAAAAGGTTAGTTTTATTATACTTAAATCGATCTAAGTAAAATAATAAAATACTTTAGGGAACACTCTCTCGCTCTCTCACACACACACACACACACACACACAAAGTTCACACGTACACAAATACTGATTACAGAATGGGGAAGGACAGGTTGGTAAAATTAGAATCCATAAAAGTTAAAAGGAATTCACAGTCTATAATAAAAAAACAAAAAAACTGCGGATGCTGGAAATCCAAAACAAAAACAGAATTACCTGGAAAAACTCAGCAGGTCTGGCAGCATCGGCGGAGAAGAAAAGAGTTGACGTTTCGAGTCCTCATGACCCTTCGACCCTCTCAAGTTCTGTCGAAGGGTCATGAGGACTCAAAACGTCAACTCTTTTCTTCTCCGCCGATGCTGCCAGACCTGCTGAGTATTCACAGTCTATAGTTTGGTGACTTGGCGGTTTCAGGCTGAAGCTGGTGGTCTTGCAGCTTTCACTCAGTGGCCTTCTGTTTCCAGTGTTGAGGTGATTTAAAGCTACAGATGGATGATCTATCTGTTCTTCTGTGGATACAGCTGTGGAGTTAAGTTCTTTCTTTAAAATCTCTGTCAACTGTACTTGGAGAGAGATTCGAATAATAGCATACAGGGCCCAAAGCCTGAAAGTTGAGTGGAGAGAGAGAGAGGGAGGGAGAGAGAGAGAGAGAGAGAGAGGAAGGGTCACTGTCAACTTCTCAGCTGCTTGTCCTCCGTTCTGCTGAGAAAACATGAACTTAAACCATACAAAGGGTTGGATTGTCATGTGATTGCCCTCTGCAAGTGACCAGTTTAAACATGATTGTGTATTCTAATTGTAACTTGATTAGGTCAGGTCAGGGAATTCCCCCTCTTAGCCAGGGTCCCATTGTTCAAGAGATTAGGTTTGATCATTTGTCTCCACCCATTGAGTATCTGAATGTTGTGCTAATGGAACAGGAAATATGGTTCATTCACATTTCTCTGAGGTCATTGTCTTTCTTGGGTTTTTACAGACATGCTGTCTAAATGGAATTGGAATATAGAACGTACAGTGAAAAAGCCTGTTTTTAAAAGTTCAATTTGGTTTCCAATGTGGATTAAAAATCATTATTTGGATAGCGCACATCACCATAATAATATGGTAGGACCCAACTTGAACAGAACAAACAATGGGCCAATGATTTGGCATCCCCATTGGGAAAAGCCACAGTAAACAGGGCTCTGTCTTAGACCTGGGTGAGTCTGTGCTTCAGGGGAATATCCAAATGTGGCTGCAAAGTGTTTTTTTTAAATGATTATGAAATGTAACACTGCTCTTGAAAAGAGATATGTCTGTTTTGAAGGAATTTTTGATTTTAAAATTTTCACTCCACCAAGATATCTGCTGGTTTCAGCTGCCGACCAATCTGCAAACAACAAACACTAATGATTAATGAGTTTGCACTTTAAATATAGCATGGAGGTAGACTGTTTGCTAGTGGCTGGAGCACTGAATCAGTATGATTGCGTCAAAGTACATGACCTTTCTCTGAGCCTTACTCAAGGGCTATACTCAGTGCCTTGTCGCAGGAATCTGATTCAGCCCTGGCGTAACCCACAAGAAAATTAGCTCGGTAGGTTGCATTGAGTCACTCAAGTATTATCTTGATTGATCAAGATGTATGTTATCTGGCAAATTACTTTTTTTGAAATATAGAGATACTGAGAAAATTGAGTTCAAAATGAAAATGGGAGAAGGAACATGACACAATTAATTTTGTGGGGTTAACAGTCCAGGAGTTAATGAGTCTTCTGCAAGTGACTGATAGACTATCTTAATCTATAAACTGCATTGTGTTTTTTTCTTCGATATTTAACAGCACCAAACTAAAGATAAATTAATTTCTCTCCTCACCTGATATCAGAAAGTGAGCATCAATCAAGCAGCTCCAATTAAAGTCAAACCATTGTATTTTGTATAATATGAGAACATTTAAATCAATAATAGGAGAAAAGTCAATAACGCAAACTTCACTTTGCTCCTACATAGTAAATAACTAGAGTATAAATTAGTACAAGAGAGTCAGATAGAGTTGTTATTGAACCTGTTTTCAGAGTAAAAAAAAAACAAAGACTTGCATTTATGTAATGCTTTTCGCAACCATTACCATCTCAAAGTCAGTTTACAGCCAATGAAGTAATTTTGAAGTGTACTCATTATTGTAAGGAATGAAATGCGGAGCCAATTTGCACACAGCAAACTCCCACAAACAGAAAATGCAATAATGACTAACTAATCTGTTTTTGACTGAGGGATAAATACTCGCCAATAAATTTTGACTCCCCTGTTCTTTGAAATTGTGCCACGGGATCTTTTACATGCATCAGAACAGGCGCCTGGGGCCTCAGTTTAACGTCTCATCCAAAAGGCAGCACCTCCCACAGTGCAGTACTCCCTCAGTACTACACTGGAGTGATTTTTGTACTCAAGCCCTGAAGAGGTACTGGAACAAGAGCATTTTAACTGCAAAATGAGTGTGCTACCAAAGATAAGGCTGAAGCGTTTTCAACCATCTTCTGTCAGAAACACCTAGTGAATGATCCATCTTGGCCTCCTCCTGAGATCCCCAGCATCTCAGATGGTAGTCTTCAATTCACTCCATGTGATATCAAGAAATGTTTGAAGGAAAATGGGCACAGTTAAGGCTTTGAGTCCTGACAACACCCCAGCAGGGTTGTGTTCCAGAAATATCCACTTCCCTAGCTAAGCTGTCCCAGCACAGATACAACACTGGCATCTATCCAACAATGTGAAAAATTGCCCAGGTATGTCTTGTCCACAAGAAGCAGGAAACTCCAACTCGACCAATTACTAGCCCATCAGTCTACTCTCGATCATCAGCAAAGTGATGGAATGTGTTGCCGACAGTGCTGTCAAGCAGTACTTACACAGCAATAGCCTGCTCAGTTTGGGTTCTGCCAGGGCCAATTGGCTCCTGACCTTATTACAGCCGTGGTTCTAACACGAACAAAAGACCTGAACTCCAGAGATGAGTTAAGAGTGACTGCCCTTGACATCAAGGCAGCATTTGACCAAACTGAAGTCAATGGGAATCAGAGGGAAAAACTCACCAGCAGTTGGAATATGTGTTTAAAACATAAAAAGGGTTGGCTTGTCATGTGACCGTCCTCTCCAACTGACCAGTAGTTATTACATGATCATGTATTCTAATTGTATAAAGAAAAATTGTTGTGGTTGTTGGACACCAATGATCTCAGTCACAGGACATTGCTGCAGGAGCTCCTCAGGGTAGTGTCTCAAACTCAACATCTTCAGCTTCTTCATCAATGACCTTCCCACCATCATAAGATTAGAAGTGGGGATGTTCACTGATAATTGCACAATGTTCAGCACCATTTGGAACTCCTCAAATACTGAAGCAGTTTGGGTCATGTGCAGCAAGACCTAGACAATATCCAGGCTTGGGCTGACAAGTGGCAAGTAACATTTGTGCCACACAAGTGCCAGGCAGTGACCATCTCCAACAAGAGAGAATCTAATCATCTCCTCTTGACATTCAATGGCATTACCATTGCTGAATCTCCCACTATCAACATCCTGGGGGTTATCATTGATCAGAAACTGAACTGGATGAGCCATATAAATACTGTTGCTACAAGAGCAGGTTAGAAGCTGGGAATTCTGAGCTGGGTAATTCACCTCCTGACTCTCCAAAGACTGTCCACCATCTACACTGCACAGATCAGGAGCATGATGGAATACTGTGCACTTACCTGGATGAGTGCAGCTCCAACAACACCCAAGGAGTTCAACTTCATTCAGGACAAAGCACCCCAGCCACCACCTTAAACATTCTCTCCCTCCACCATCAACCACAGTGGGACCAGTGTGTACCATATGCAAGATGCACCGCAGAAACTCGCCATGTCTCCTTAGATAGCACCTTCCAAACCCGCGACCTATATCGCCTAGAAGCACAAAGACAACAGATACATGGGAATACCACCATCTGTAAGTTCCCCTCCAAACCACACACCCTCCTGACATGGAAATATATGCTCAGTTTGATTCCCATTGACTTCAGTTTGGTCAAATGCTGCCTTGATGTCAAGGGCAGTCACTCTCAACGCACCTCTGGAGTCAGGCCTTTTGTTCATGTTAGAACCAAGGCTGTAATAAGATCAGGAGCTAATTGGCCCTGGCAGAACCCCAACTGGTGCTGCTTCATGCTCTCGTTGGGACTTCATCATTTGCACATGGTCCATCTCTGACACTTCCCTTCCCTTCCTTGACATCTCTGTCTCAATCTCTGGTGAAAGACTGTCCACCAATATCCATTCCAAGCCTACCGACTCCCACAGCTACCTCGACTACAGCTCCTCACACCCCGCCTCCTGTAAGGATTCCATCCCATTCTCTCAGTTCCTTCACCTCTGTCGCATCTGTTCCGATGATGCCACTTTCAAAAACAGTTCCTCTGACATGTCCTCCTTCTTCCTTAACTGAGGTTTTCCACACACGGTCGTTGACAGGGCCCTCAACCGTGTCTGGGCCATCTCCCGCGCATCTGCCCTCATGCATTCTCCTCCCTCCCAGAAACATGATAGGGTCCACCTTGTCCTCACCTATCACCCCACCAGCCTCCCACATTCAAAGGATCATCCTCCGCCATTTCCGCCAACTCCAGCATGATGCCACCACCAAACAATCTTCCCTTCACCCCCCCGGCGGCGTTCCATAGGGATCGTTCCTTCCGGGACACCCTGGTCCACTCCTCCATCACCCCCTACTCCTCAACCCTACCTATGGCACCTCCCCATGCCCCTTCACTTCCTCTCTCCTCACTGTCCAAGGGCCCAAACACTCCTTTCAAGTGAAGCAGCATTTCACTTGCATTTCCCCCAACTTAGTCTACTGCATTCGTTGCTCCCAATGTGGTCACCTCTACATTGGAGAGACCAAACGTAAACTGGGCGACCGCTTTGCAGAACACCTGCGGTCTGTCCGCAAGAATGACCCAAACCTCCCTGTCGCTTGCCATTTTAACACTCCACCCTGCTCTCTTGCCCACATGTCTGTCCTTGGCTTGCTGCATTGTTCCAGTGAAGCCCAACGCAAACTGGAGGAATAACACCTCATCTTCCGACTAGGCACTTTACAGCCTTTCAGACTGAATATTGAATTCAACAACTTTAGATCTTGACCTCCCTCCTCCATCCCCACCTCCCTTTCCGTTTCTTTCCCCTTCCTTTTGTTTTTTCCAATAATTTATATAGATTTTTCTTTTCCCACCTATTTCCATTAATTTTAAATCTTTTATGCCCTGCTAGTCTTTCCACCGCCATCGCCACCCACCCCCACTAGAGCTATACCTTGTGTGTCCTGCCATCCATTCTTAATTAACACATTCGTTTAGATAATATCACCACCTTCAACACATCTTTGTTCCTGTGTCTGTGAAATCTTTTGATTATCTGCCCCTATCACTGCTTGCTTGTCCCTACAACCAACCCCCCACCACTTTTCTCCCCCCACACCTTAAACCAGCTTATATTTCACCCCTCTCCTAATATTCACTCAGTTCTGTTGAAGGGTCATGAGGACTCGAAACGTCAACTCTTTTCTTCTCCGCCGATGCTGCCAGACCTGCTGAGTTTTTCCAGGTAATTCTGTTTTTGTTACGGAAATATATCATGGTTCCCTCACTGTCACTGGGTCCAAATCCTGGAACTCCCTCCCTAACAGCACTGTGGATGTACCTACACCACATGGACTGCAGTGGTTCAATAAGGTGGCTCACCAGGGCAATTAGGAATGGGCAATAAATGCTGGCATTGCCAGAAATGCCCACATCTCATGAAAGAATGAAAAAAGGCTGAGCCATGGCTGATATGCAGGTGTCACAAATATAGGTTCTTTTATGCAACAAAAATATTCCCCAGAGAGGCTTTAAGGGGGAATTTTCTTTATTACTCTTTCACACAGATGTGGGTGTCTCTGGCTAGGCCATCATTTTTATTGATCATCCCTAAATGTTCTTGAGAAGGTGGTAGTGAACCCCTTTCTCAAACTGCTGCAGTCCATGTGGTGTAGGAACACCCACAGTGCTGTTTGGGAGGGAGTTCCAGAATTTTGACCCAGTGACCGTGAAGGAACAGCGATATTGTTACAAAAAAAAAAGTGAGGAAAAATGTTTCAGGTGTGAGTCAGGAATTCTCCTCAATCCCCATTCATCGTTAGTGGTTTTTGCTGTGAAGATTACCGATTGCCACTGTCAGTGAAGTGGGGATGGAGGGCACAACATCGCCTGGACTGTGACCAACAGTGAGAAGATAGGTTGGAATTGGTGTTAGAGGCAAGAGGTGGACTGAGGCTATTGAAGGATTTGTAAACGAGGATTTGTAAATCAACGCAGAGGGAATTTCTCATCAATGTCCAGTTACAGCCCCTTCCGTAATGCAAGACATTCTAACATGGAGGCCTGCTTCATTGCCTGCGTCGGTGTAGAAAAACACATCCAGCCAAACCTAACACTGCAAGAACCCCCCTCCTCCCTGCCCCTCACCCCCACCTCCCCATTCCAAATCCCAGGGACAGGCCATTTTGCGAGGGTGGAGCAAGTACATCAGGTCTGAAGGGTAATTCCATGCCCACCCCTATTCGCCTTCTAGAATGCAGAGAAGCCCCAGATGAATTAAAAGCCATCAATTGTATTCCATTGCAACTTATCAGCCTAAGGTGGTACATAACTGTGCCAGGACAGTAACAGTATGGGACACCTTTAACTGCATTGAACTGTTGTCTTTACTAGAAAGGAAGACTACTGAAGTCTTTGAACCAGAGATGAGCACATATTTCTCAAAGGGGCAGAAATAGGCCATTCAGTCCCTTGAACCTGTCCTACTATTCAATTAGATCAGGGCTGCTCTCTATTTTAATTTATCTGCCTTGGTCTAGCAACCCTTAATATTCTTGCCAAACAAAAATCTAACAATCTCACTTTTGAAATTTCAATTGATGCCAGCCTCAATTGTTTTTCAAGTGTCTATGATCTGATTTTTGGATATTGGTGCACAAAGGGCAGCTCAGTAATCACTTAGAAGATTTCAGCAGGGATGTTCTTTTTCATAATGCTGTCCACATTTGCTTTGGCTATTTGCTGGTAATTACTGCTATTTCTAGGAGCTTTTAACTTCAATGCGCTGTTCCACTATTACTGTGGGAAGTTGCCCTTTACATTACCCTAATACACTCATCACCAACACTGCATAACCATTTCTACCTCTGACTCCAGCCCACTCACTCCCACACACTATTATCTACAACTTGAAAAAAGTGGCAAAGCTTTATCATATCCGATGGTACCTGGGAGTTAAAGTTTCTTGTGCCTGAATCTCCCTCTTCCTGCATAAACAAGGTAGAACTTCAATGTTCGACAGTCATTCCATTCAGCACCTGGTTACTGTCTGTTTATATCAGGTCAACAGGCAGAAAGAGGGGTGAAGGATTGCAGGGAGGATAAACATCAGAGAAAGTTTTTTTTAAATTATGACCTTTTCAAAAGATAAGTGGCAGGCCTTACAATAGACCACCAGACTCAAGACAGTCCAGCAGTGCATCCAGACCTTGGCTTCACCCAGGGTTTCACTGGCTAAGCCCAAATATCCAGCCAACTACATCTTGGGATGCAGACTTGCAACCAGGATCCAGGCCCTTAATCAAGAAAGTTGTGCCCCAATCTTCAGTTGACCTGGTCCCAGTCACTACGACCCTCCCAACTCCAGACCTGGACTTCCAGCCTGACCCCAACATTAACCAGCCAGGCTCTCGCTCAACATTTCCAGGCAGTTGGGTCGCAGACATTCTCCAAAAGCCAACTGGTCACTCATACCAGTCTACCAACACAACTTGTATTCATATTGCACCTTCAATGTAATAAAACATCCCAAGGCTCTTTGCAGGAGTATTATGAAGCAAAATTTGACACCAAACCACAGAAGGAAACATAAAAGTCCAATAACCAAAAACTTGGTCAAAGAGGAAGGTTTTGAGGAGAGTCTCCATGGAGAGGTTTGAGGAGGAAATTCCAGACCTTAGGACCTTGGCAGCTGATGGCATGGCCACTGTGTAATTAAAATCAGAGATATTCAAGATGCCAGAATTAAATAGTGCAGAGATGTAAGAGGGTGCTGGGGCTGGGGGAGAGTTCAGAGATCCAGAGGCACAAGGTATTGCAGGATTTGAAAGTGAGAATGAGAATTTTAAAATCAATGTGCTGTTTAACCTGAGGTAAATGAACACTGTGGTGATGGACAAACGGTATCCCATGCTTCTAATGACAGGAGCAGTAGAGTTTGGGGCACTCAATCACCTGACTGCTAGTCCCAGACCTGAATACTCCAGCCAAGCTCTGGACTTTACTCACTGCAGTACCAGCATCTAGGTTGATTATGGAAGCCCTTCCTCAAGCTGGCCCTGAACCCATGTCATACTGTTGGATCTTGTGGATCCTCGCCGCACACTTGTTGTGATATGTAGCCAAGTTGGTACAATAGATAAAGTTGATCAGCAGACACTTCTTGGGTGGAAAACATTGGGAAGAATTTTGCCCCCATTGGGGGCAAAATGCAGGAAGTGCAGGAACGGGGGCATGCCACCATTTTACATGGGTGGGGCCAATTAAGGCCCGCCCAGCGTGACGTCCGCCAGGAAGCGCTATGCGCTCCCTGTGCAGGCGGGGGGGATTCCCTAAGCTGGGAGTGCACTCTTGTGTGCACATCTGCGAAACGACGCACTCATCTCCCTGAGGCTAAGCGCTGCCTCAGGGAGGTTGGCGTCAAATTCAAAAATGGTCAATGCACAAGCATAAAATTTCCCTGACATGCCCCCTCATGTGACACTGTCACATGAGTTGGGACATGTGCATCACTTTTATTCAAACTTTTATTAAATTGTTAAAAACCCTCATGAAACCTCATCCCGCCAGTGGATGAGGTTTGATGCTTTTTCTGAAGCCCGCCAGGGCTCCCAGCCTGCCCACCAACCCTAAGGTTGGACGGGCAGGTCCAATAACTACTTGTATTACTTTTTAAATGGCTTCAATTGACAGGTCGGCGGGCGCACAGCTGATTCGGTTACACCCCCGCCAAGCTGAAAATTGAAATGAGGCGAGGTGGCCTCGGGAATTCTGCCCAACTTCATCCCGTGTCATTTTACGGGTCAGCGAGCAGGCCCCGCACCCCCCCACCCCCCCTCGCTGACTTCAATATCCTGGCCATTATATTTATTTACAAAGGTACTCAGCAGGTACATGTGTGGCACCGTCGAGGGCTTCCATGCCCGGTGGGCACCACAGGGACTGGGGTGCTTTATCGACCCTCTTAACCACATTTTGATTTGATATTTGTAAGTTTTCTTTAAACTTTGTCTTTGGTTTTACGGCTAACCTAACTTAGGGGCTATGTTTCCTTTATCCCTCATTTCGTTGATTTAGTTTATTCGGTTGGCTTTAAAAGAGTTATATGTGTGCCTTCACTCCAAGCCCTATCTCTACTGACTACTAACTACAGAGGTAGCCCTTGCAACTCTTCTATTGGTTACTCAATATCACGTGGTCTTCCTTAACAGCATTCTTCTTAAAGGTATATTACACATTAGACAAAACCATAATTACCGCAGATTCCTAGCTCAATGTTGGTTACTTTTTTGTCACTCCATTACTGAGTCAGAATTTCTTTGGCTGCCATTGATCCCAAATTCTACCAAAAATCCTCAGTCCTTAAACTCTGCATTGAATTGTGCCATACTCTTGCAAAGCATTAAGAAAGATGCACATAAAATGCACTAAAGTGTCATTGAAGTGGATTTCTCACCAATCCTAGCGAATTGTAAAAGACTTAATGCTAAAATTATTTCAAGATTGTCTGAGGCACTGGGAGAGGGGAACTTTAAAAGTTAGGGTATGACTCCAAGTACAGCTATGCCTCATTTAGAACTCCTAATTTATTCCTCAAAAATGTTGTGCTAAACGAAACTCACTTTCCCATAAGAAACCACTCAGCCCCTGACCTCATCACAGCCTTGGGCCAAACATCGACAAAAGAGCCTCTTAAGGTGAGGTGAGAATGACTGCCCTCAACATCAAGGCAGCATTTGACCGAGTGTGGCATCAAGGAGCCCTAGCAAATGGGAATCAGGGTGAAAACTCTCCACTGGTTGGAGTCCAAAAGAAGATGGTTATGGTTGTTGGAGGTAAATTATGTCAGTCCCAGGACATCGCTGCAGGAGTTCCTCAGCGTAGTGTTCCAGGCCCAACCATTTTCAGTTGCATCATCAATGACCTTCCCTCCATCATAAGGTCAGAAGTGGGGATATTCACTGATGATTGCACAATGTTCAGCACCATTCATGACTCCTCAGATACTGAAGCAGTCCATGTCCATAAGCATCAATATCTCAACAACGTTCAGGCCTGGGCTAATCAGTGGCAAGTAACATTCGTGCCTCACAATTGGCAGGCAATGACCATGTCCAACAAGAGAAAATCTAATCATTTCCCCTTTGACTTTTAATGGCATTGCCATTGCTGAATTCCCCACTATCAACTCCCTGGGGGTTACCGTTGACCAGAAATTGAACTGGACCAGCCATATAAACCCTGTGGCTAAAGAGTAGGTCAAAGGCTAGGAATCCTGCAGCAAGTAACTTACCTCTTGACTCCCAAAGCCTGTCCACAAGGCACAAATCAGGAGTGTAGTGGAATGTTCTCCACTTGCAGCTCCAACAACACTCACGAAGCTCGACACCATCCAGGACAAAGCAGCCCACTTGATTTGCACCCCATCCACAAACATTCACTCCCTCAACCACCGACGAACAGTGGCAGCAGTGCATACCATCTACAAGATGCACAAGATGGAAGGGGCAAGCAAAGCAGCAGCGTGCTTAAAAAAACAGACTGAGTTTGCGTGGTTAAGACACAGTTCTTGAGCAGTGAATTGCAGTAAAACAAAAATTGAGGCAGCACTATTCGAGGACTTCCTTAATGTACAAATAGCACTAAAACGAAAATGCATTATTAAAGTGCACTTTAACTGGAGATACTTGGTATTGGTTGGAACTAAATCTACTGAAGCTTGTTAAAGGAATTAAAGGATTATGGTCTGATCAACAAAATTATCTTTCACCTTTTCCAGTTCCAATTGACATAATTATAGCCAAACAATATGAAAGCAATCATCAAATACAGCCCTGGAGACTTGATTCTTATGTGAGAAGTCTTATGCTGGGGTATTTACAGTTCAGCAAGACATGCAGCTAATGGGCAAACCTCACTTTTCCGCTGAGCAATTAAGAATTTGTTCATTTGAAGTGCTTAAAATGTGCCCAACAAAAATAGTTGTCACCAAATCAGGGAACACCTGTCATAACATATTTCACTCTGATTGTCCAGTATATATAATAAAAGTAAAAATGAGAGGTAAATCACAGGGAATGTGAGAAGTTAAAATGAAGGAATTTGCTTTGACAATCAAAAGTTAAAAACATACTTTAGACACAAAAGATCGGAATAATCTATTGACTCAAGGCTGAGTCACAATCAAGTAGAAGGAAAATATCTGGATAGTAAAGTTTACAGTCTAGTTTATACAAACTTTGCTGTCTTCATGTCAGTCACGGATTTGAGCAGAATATCAATTTGTAATGTTGAGCCCAGCAAAGCTGAGTCGATGTAATATATTTAAACTGCCTTTGTAACATCAGATATTAATTCCATCAGCTAATACTATGAGTCTATCTTGTGTCCTCACACTGTTTATGAATTCTACCAATGCTTTATCCTAGGTGCATTAATAAAGAATTGTTAGTTCATCATTTATACTCTGGCTTTCTCTTTGATGACTTTGGTAAGAAAAGATTAATTTGATCACTCATTAGTTTACATTTGCCCTAATTGGGGTTGGTAGTGTAAATGTAAATATAATTTGGTTTGGTTTAATGTAAGGCAATTCGGGCAAGACAAATTAATGCATCTAATATTTCACTAGATGGGGAAACACAAAATTTCCAGAGAGTTGTCAATGAGGAGTCAAAGAAATACTTAAGTTAAATACTTATCTGGACCTCTCAATTGATATTTACCAGGTTTGTCAAGAAAATATCTCAGTTTTCTTCAATAGTCCATGGATAAATCACTTAACCTCCATTTATAGGAACATAGCAACAGGAAGAGGTCATTTAGCCCCTTCAGCCTTTTAGCATTTAATGAGATAGTGGCTGATCTACAACTTAATTCCATATTCCTGTCCTTGTCCCATATCCTTTGAACCTATAGTTAACAAAAATCTATCAATCTCAGATTTAAAATTAACAATTGATCCAATATCAACTACCAGGTGCAGGAGAGAATTCCAACCTTCTACCACCCTTTGTGTGTAGAAGTGTTTCCTAATTTCACTCCTGAAAGGCCAAGTTCTTACTGTCCCTAGTCTCGCCAACCAGGAGAAATAATTTCTCTCAATCTGTCCTATCAGTTTGCCTTAAAACCCTGAAATTTTCAATCAAATCACACCTTAGTTTTCTCAATCCAGGAATACACTAGTTTTATTTTTCTGTCATGGGATGTAGGCTTCATTGGAAAGGCCAGTATGTGTTGCCCATCCCTGATTGCCTTTGAGCAGATAGCAGTGAGCGACTTGCTTGAACTGAAGCAGTCCATCTGGTGCAGGCACACCTACGGTGATATCAGGAGACTTTTCTGTAGCGGTTATGTACAACTGAGTCATTTCAGAGGGCAGTTAAGAGTCAGCCACGTTGCTGTGGGCCCAGAGTCACATGTAGGCCAGACTGGGTAAGAATGGCAGATTTCCATCCCTAAAGGTCATTAGTTAACCAGATAGGTTTTCATGAAATCATGATAGTTTCATGGTAACAATACTGAGACTAGCTTTCACTTCCAGATTTATTAATGAATTGAATTTATTGTGATGGTGGAATTTGAATTTGTGTCTTCAGGCATTAGCCTGGACCTCTGGATTACTAGTCCAGTGTCTTGCGAAAATGTCTAGTTTCATAATTCTTATGTTTTAGGAACATAACTTTTAGTTTGGGGATTAAAATTTTTAAGATAATGGAAACCCCTGGTGAGAAATTGGGAAACAGATCTAAAGTAATTACATTCAAAGGATGGCCTGTGTTTATTTAATAAGGTCAGAGTTGGAAGTGGGAAAACATTAAACTATGGGTGCCTCTTTTAGAATTTCTTGGTGGAGACAAGCTGTCTACAGTTGTCTTCACACAGGGTTTAAACTGTTCATATGGTTTCCCAGAGCAAAGGGAAGGTTTAGGAATATGGATAATGAGTTTGAATCTCTATCTGGGACATCCCAGGGGTGTCAAGTTGCCATGGGATAGATTGCAGAGGAGTAATGTTTTTTTAGTAGGGGTTTATTTGTGTGATTTCTCATAGAAATAGGAGGTTGGAGCCTGGGAGCAGCTTTGGGACAAGTGGAGAGAGAAATCTGCCAGAAACTATACACCAGAAGCAAAAGGCTATCAGAAACCAAGGGTGTTTTCTGACATGGAGTCACTAAGAAAAAGTGCAGTAAGGGAGGCCAAAATCACGAGGCACTTAAGGAGACTTGAAGGGTCATCTATCTGAATGTTCGTGGAAGAAATCTCATAATTTGGAGAATAGAGGGAACACTGAGGAGAATGAAAGTGAATTTCTGAGACCTGTGTCATGCCTTGGTTTGGCCACAGGAGAAGTAAAGGAAACCTTAAGGTCCTATAAAGTATTGGGTAGAAATAAAAGTAGAACAGGATGTGGTCTGCAAGTGTTTTCATATATTTACAAAATATATACTGTTAAGTTAGTAGTACTTGCTTTGTATAACTTGTACAATAAACATTTTTTAATGTGTAGCTATGTGGTGTAATTATTTCAGTTAATAACTAGGAGTTTTATTTTCTTTTTACAAGTTACTAGCCTCCCTCAGGATCATAAGTGACAATATCACTATGCCAACATCTCTCCCTAATCTCAGTCTCCAATTGTGTAATTGCTTTTTGTAGTTTAACCCTTGGATTCCAGGCATCATTCTAGTAAATTTACACTGCACTCCTTCTAAAGCCAATATATCCTTCCTAAAGTATGGTGACCAGAACTGCTCACACTGTTCCAGGTGTACTCCAACTAGTCTTTTGGATAACTGAAACATAAACTCTACACCCTGATTTATTTTTTTATTCATTCATAAGAGTATTGGCCTCACTGACTAGGTCAGCATTTATTGCTTATCCTGAATTGCCCTTGAAAAGAGCATTCTAATAGTCTAGACCTGTAGATATAAAGGTTAGCATTCCATTAGCTTTTCTGGTTATTTTCTGTACCACTACACAATATTTTAATGATATACATAGAGAGACTCCTGCAATTCTTTGGACCTCACTGCTTCTAGCTTTTCCCCATCTCGAAGGTACCTTGACCAATCCTTTTAAAGTTCAAAGTCAGTGACCTTACATTTGCCTATATCGAAATAATTTTCCACAGTTTTGTCCATTCACTTAACCTATTATTAGCCATGTAAAATTATGCTTCCATCTACACGGCTTACAATGTTATCTATTTTTGTGTCATCAGCAAATTTGGATTTGCGACTTTATATCCCATCATTTAAGTCACCAATAAATACATTGAATAGTTGAGGCTCCCACAGATCCTTGTGGGATGTCTTATTAATTAGAGTACATTTCCTACTCTCTGCCTCCTGCAACTCAGCCAGTCAGTCGTTTGCTTTTAATTCCATGAACTTCAACTTTAACTAACAATTTCTTCGGAACTTTATCAAATGTCTTCTGGAAGTCCACATAAATAAAATCTATTGACTTTCCCGTCCACTAATTTATTCACCTCTTCAAAAAACCTCAATCAGGTTTGTCAGGGGATGTAGCCATGTTTGTCTGTGTATTTTCGCTGCCATCACAGAACCGAAATTTACTTTTTCATTCTTTTCATCAGCCATCTACTCCCCTTCTGTTCCTCTTGTTCTCATTGTCTACTTTCTTGTTTCCCATTTGACAATCACTTCCTATTTCTCCTCTTACTTCCTCCACAGCTTCATGCTTGATGAATCAATTGATAGTCTGAGCTGTAGCCTAAGCTTGTCTGGCAAGTGGTGACATTTCCTTCCCTGGTAAGGCCTACCCAGCTATTCATTCCAACATGGCAAACACCACAAATCATCATGGTCATGATATGGCTGTCACTGCTCTCTTAGCTTTCCTTGCCCCCTTAATCCACCGGCACTTTCTCTTCCTTCCAACACTCTCACTATCTACCATCTATTTCATATCTCTTTTCAAATCTTTCTTATTTACTCTCCTTCCAAGACAACTTTAAATTAAGTTGTGCCTGCTCCTGCTCAATCTAACTCTGAGTGACTTTTCATTCTCAATTATTTGAAACTTTCAGCTAAATTCCTCTTGCACCACCACCAACCCCCCACCTCCACCCCACCACCGCCCCCCCCCCCGCCCTCCACCCCACCACCGCCCCCCCACCCTCCAGCCCCCATGCCCAAGCTCCCATTTCCTTTCTCTCCTATCCTTACCTCACCTAACACTCCACATTTAGTCGGACATGCACACCCATGGCCATCACCTTGACCTTGCCAACTCTGAGATCCTTTTCCTCAATAAAGGGTGTCTCTGATCTCATACTTGCTTCAATCCCTCCACAATTGTTAAGCGTACCTGAACTTACTCATGATCAATATCGGGATTACATAAAATGTGGTCATGGAAAATACATACATTTCAATCAATTGAGATCAACCCTTGCAACGCCTCCAATCATCGTTTCCCAACCTCTCAATAAAATCATTTTGTTTTTAACTTCAGCTCACTATGTCCCACTCACTCCCATTATGTCCCATTATGTCCCTCACTCTTGGCTTTACATTAGATGCAATCAAGTCAACATGCTAAAGACTCTAAAAGGCTCCACAGTATGGTTAGATAATGATGCAGCATAACCATTCAGCACATTGTTCCTTTGCCAACTCTTTGACAGGTATCTAATTAATCCCACACCTCCTGCTGATTTCCAATAGCCCAACAAAGCCCTTCAAGTATTAATCCAATTTCCTCTTGAAAATCATTATTGTATCAGCTTCTACCAACCTCTCAGGCAATGCATTCCAGATCAGAACAACACGCAGGACATAATATGAACTAGCTATCTGTTTACATGTACAAAAAAGAACGAACACATAGATGTATCTGTGAGAAGATTATGTTGACAGTTTCAACCTGTCAGATACTGCCTGTCAGTAACATTTACAGATTTTTTTAAGTGCTTAAATTTTAACTATAGGACTGAAACTAAAGAGATGTGTGATTCTTTTACATTAAGTGAATATTGTCACTATTTATCAATCTTAATTTCTAACTGGGAGCCGGAGAGAGTTTTCTAAGATCCACACCTCATCTTGTCATCATCACAAACCTAACTCAAGCCATTTGCTTCTTTTGAGACTGAATTCCATCTGGTTAATAATACATACAAGAAAAATATAATCATGGTGCAGGAAACTACAGTGAAAACTAAGCTGCCCAAATATACAAGACACCAATAAATCAGCCTCCAGCATTTTTTTTACCATTATCCAACTTCTGGATAGTTCTGACTAAGTATATTCTTTCTCTCTAACCCTTAAATACCCCAAGTTCAGCGTTAACAGGAGAGTTTCAAATTTTATGACTTTACTTAAATACAAACCCTCAGATAATTTAACTCTATCCTGTTTCATTATTTTTTAGCCAAACCGGTTGGTTTCCATATGGAGCATGTCAGTACCTTGAGTAAAAAGTTTAAATTCATAGTAATAAATAGGAACATAGGAGCAGGAATAGGCCATTCAGCCCATCAAGCCTGCTCTGCCATTTAACTGATTATGGTTGATCCTCTACCTCAACGCCATCTTCCTGTACTATCCCTGCATCCTGTGATGTCATTAGTATCTAGAAATCTTGACTTCTGCTTTGAACATACTCAAGGACTGTTCCTCCACAGTCCAATGGAGTAGAGAATTCCAAAGATTCACCACCCACTGGCTGAAGAAATTCCTGCTCATCGCAGTCCTATATGGCCTATTCCTTATTCTGAGATCATGTCCCATGATTCTAGACCCCAAAACCAGGGGAAACATCCTTCCTGCATCTGTCCTTTCAGGCCCTGTAAGAATTTTGCACATTTCAATGAGATCACGTCACATTCTTCAAAACTCCAGAGAATACAGGCCCGGTCTCCTGAATTGTTCCTCATAGGACAATCCCAGTATCCCAGGGATTAGTCTGGTGAACTTTCGTTGGACTCCCTCTATCGCCAGTATAACCTTCCTTAGGTAAGGAGACCATACTCCTGGAATGGTCTCATCAAGGCCCTATACAAGTGCAGCAAGACTTCCCTACATCAAATCCTCTTGCAATAAAGGCTAACATACCATTCGACTTCTTAATTGCTTGTTGCACCTCCATGTTAGCTTTCAGTGACTCATGAACAAGGACACCCAGGTCCCTTTGGACACCAATACTTCCCAATCTCTCACCATTTAAGAAATACTCTGAATTTCTGTTTTTCCTACCAAAGTGGATAACTTCACATTTTTCCACATTATATTCCATCTGCCATGCTCTTGCCCACTCGCTTAGTCTGTCTAAATCCCCTTGAAGCCTCTTTGCATCCTCCTCAGAACTCACATTCCCACCATGTTTTGTGTCATCAGCAAATTTGGAAATATTTCATTTTGGTCGCCACATCCAAATCATGGATATCGATTGCGAATCATGTAATGAGTAGTATACCTTTAAGAAGGATGTTAAAAAGGAAAATCACATGATCTTGTGTAACCAATAGAGGAGTACATGGGCTAACCCTGTAGTTAGTTAGAAGTCAGTAGTCTGCAAGTGAGCTAGGATCTAGATAGAGTTTGGTGGTAGAAACACACATGTGTAGCTGCTGAGTATCTTGTAAATAAACAGAATGTGTTCCACCTAAGAAGTGTCTGCAGAACTAATCTATCTAAAGTACCAACTCGGTCACCCCACAACAAACATGCAAGTGTGACTCATGAGTCACCATAAACTGGTGACGGAGTCACAATAGGCACTGGTCCTTGAGGTACTGACTAGTCACAGCCTGCCAACCTGAGGATGATCCATTTATCCCTACTTTCTGTTTTCTGTTCATTAACCAACCCTCAATCCATGCCAGTATATTACTCCCAATCCCAGGGGCTCTAATATTACTTACTAACCTCCTGTCTGGGACCTTACCAAAGGCTTTCTAAAAATCCAAATATGCCACATCCACTGGTTCTCCCTTATTTATTCTGCTAGTAACGTCCTCAAAAAACTCCAACAGGATTGTCAAACATGATTTCTCTTTTATAAATCTATGTTGCACTCTGCCCAATCTCACCGTTATTTTTAAAGTGCCCAGCTATCCCTTCCTTTAGAATAGATTCTAGAATTTTCCCAAGTAATGATGTCAGGCTGACAGACCTGTAATTCCCTATTTCTCTCTCCCTCCTTTTAAATACTAGAGTCACAGTTCCTTCCTGCCGTTCTACAGGCACCATTCCAGAATCTATAGAATTTTGAAAGATGATCAACTTTCATCCTCTATCTCTACAGCACCCCTTTCAACACTCTGGGGTATAGATCATCAGGTCTGGGGGAATAATCAACTTTCAGCCCCATTAATTTCTCCAGAGCTACATATTCACTAATACAAGTTTCTTTCAGGTCCTCAGTCTTACTAGTCCCTTGGCTCCCCAATACTTCAGTGAGGTTTTTTGTATCTTCCTCCATGAAGACAGACTCAAAGGGGGGGGGGGGGTGGTGGTGTGGTGGTGGTGGAGTGGCCCCATGAGGCCCCTCTCTATCTTTGAGGAGCGGCCATTGTGCTGACTGGTGAGGATGTGGACAGTACCTGTGGCGACGGTGAGTTCAGCAGTGAACACCCACGTGAGGATCCTGCATCATTCCCCTCTCAATGCAACTGTGAGTGCTCTCTCTTCTGCTTTTGACTCTGCTGCCATACACTAATTATCTCTACTTTGGTTCACAGGGACCAACACCCTCAGCCAGCCAGTCCCTCAGCTCCATCCAGGTCCTCACCTCCAGCCAAGAGGACACCTCCTCTATTGAAAAACTGGAAATAAGCAGCCTGGAAGACCCGTCACAGCGCTTACCCACACCCTCCACCAGCACAGAGATACACATTTCGGTGGGAGCTAGATCTAGAGCAGGCTCGGGTTCACAACCTGATGGTCACCACACGGACATGTGTCAGCAGCAGGAGGAGTAAGGTGCAGCCAAGCTCCCCGGCACTCGGAGGACTACTGGGGAAGAGGCGTCTGTGGGGTCCAAGTCAGATGACAAGTCTCTGGATTCGGCCTTCCAACTCATCGCGGAGAGTCAGCAGAAGGCAGGGGAACATCACACAGAGCTGTGGGGAGCCCTTAACAGAGTGGCACGTGAGTTGGAGGAGTGTGTCCGCCTGCTCTCTGATGAAGTGGTGCTCACAGATATGCGGTATGGAGGTCTCCATAGGAAGGATAGCGGACACCATGGAGACCCTGGTCCAGCAGACCGCAGAGATGCATGCAGACCTGCACTCCATCGTGGTAGCCATGTGTGAGCTCCTGCAGTGGCAACATGAGAGGGAAATAGGGCACCTCGAAATCCCCCAGGTGCTCCTTCCCCTCAAGGAGTCAGGCCGAGGCTTGCAGGCACCTGAAAAGAGGAGGAGCAGCAGCTGGACACCCTGGGTCATCCACTCAGGAAATCAGAGGCTGTCCTCACCCTCCAAGTCCTCTTTGCCTGTGACCCTCTCAACCTCATCCTCTGTCAATGCAGAGGGAGCAGCTGGACCACAGGGGGACAGCCAAAGCATACCAGGGCCCTCAAGGCCTCGGCTCTCCAGAGGACACACACCGAAGTCATCAAAGGCAACATGGCCAACCATTGCGCAGGCTGTCTCCACTCCTATTGCAGATGTCAGGGCAGCACCTGGAAGAAGTTGTCGGCCTAGAAAAGTAAAGAATTTATGATCACAAGTGATTGCACAGCTGAACACATTTTGTCACTTTATAATCTGAAAATACATCTACTTTCACTGAATAAGGTATAATGTTGTCTTTCAGCTTCATTGACAGGCCTCACGAGTCCTCCCACTGCATCCCCCCCATTAGCAGTTCAGCTGCTAGCAGCCGGCCCACGAGTGATTCTGGGGGGTGAAGTGTGTGTGTGACAGGGCCTTTCAGAGCCTCGTGTAAGCTCTCTCCCACGCACACGGAGCCTTCTTCCATCACACTCATCTCAATGTCCTGAGTTTTCAATGCTGCCTGCTGGGGTCTTTTTCAGTTGTCTATCTGAGCTGATCTGCATCTCCGCCCATCCACTGAGCACACTCCCAGCAGCACCTGTGCCCATTCAACACGAGGCTCCGCTCACTTTCGATTTCGACAACTATGGTAGTCATTAAGTTTCTGATCAGCTCGCCTGTCCTTTCCCCTCCCCAAGTCACCCATGTCCTTTCCCCCATCACTGTTGACACCGCCCCCCCCTCCTTCAGCATCACCTTCCACCTCCCCACCGTCACCTACCAACCCTTGCCTTTCCAGGGTGTCCAGGTGAACATGCACGTTCCCTACCTTCTTGAGAATCCCGCCCCTATCCACACTGACCTCCCCAACACCCACCTTCCCACCCCAATGGTCTGTGTCTGCCTCCGAGTCCCCACAAACCACCCTCGGCATCCCTTCTACTGCTACTGTTGCACCCTCACCCTTCCACTCTTTCGGTTTACTCTGCCCCCTCTCATACTCACTATTTCCTCCCACTGTGCCCACCCTCAGTTCGCTCCCCAGGAGGCAGTCATTGACTTCATAGGCCCCTCCCTTGCATGTTCACCTGAGCATCCCCCCTTACTACCTCTTACACCCTTACTCCCTCCTCCCTCCATACTCCCTCTTTCCACTGGACTCCTTCCTCCTCCTGGACTCCTTTCCCCCTCCAAACTCCCTCCTCCCCCCCGGACACCTTCCACACTCTGAACACCATCCTTACCCGCAGACTCCTTCCTCCCCCCTGGACTCCTTCGCCCCTCCAAACTCCTTCTTTCCCTAAAAGTCCTGCCCCCATCTGAACTCCTTCCTCCCCTGAAGCCCTACCCCTCTGAACTCCTTCCCTTATACCTCCCTCCCCCTTATACCTACCTCCTTAAGTCCCCCATTACACCCTCCTGCCCCCACACTCACTCCCCCCACCCAACTTCAACCCCAACAGTTTCACTTCCCCCCCCCAACTTCACCCCCTTGAAACCTTTGTTCCCCCTCCTCCTATCATCAGCACCCCCATCACCTTTAGTCCCCCTCTCAATCTCACCCTCCCCAAACACCTTCTTTCCCCCCCTCCCAAGCTCACCCCCTCTCCAATATACCTTCCTCTCCCAGTCAAACCTAGACCTTACTCTCTCACCCCTGCTCCCCCAAATCCCATTACACCTTCCTCTCCCAGTAACAGCTGGACCTTCCTCTTCCTCCTCGATGATCACCTTTAGCAGCCCATGGCCAGGGCCCTGATGTCCCGAAGTAGACCCCAGACATCAACGGAGACCTGTCACCTTCCATGAGCTACGTGGTGGAGCCACGTCCATGAGAATCCACCCAGTGTGCGATGCAAGTATTTCTCCAGGCCCAGTAGCTGCTGGTCTCCAGCATTTTCTGCTCCTCGGATGTCTGCGATATGAACAAGGCCTTAGCAGTAAGTTCCGGTTTCTGCACATCACTCTTATCAAGACCTGGTCTGGGCCAACGATGTCTCGCTGAAGTGGGCAGTAAATTTGACATGGGGGAATGATTCCAGCAGGCAAGCCAGATGATAAGGTGCAGAATCACAGAATCCCAAAAGCACAGAATTTTAACGGTACCGACTGAGAAGGAGGCCATTCAGCCCATCATGTCTGCACCAGCTCTCCAAATGAGATTTATGACCTAGTGCCATTGCCCTGCCTTTTCCCCGTAGCCCTGCACATTGTTTCTATTCAAATAATCATCTAATGTCCTCTTGAATGCCTCCATTGAACCTGCCTCCACCACACTTGCAGGCAGTGTATTCCAGACCCAAACCACTCGTTGTGTGAAAAAGTGTTTTCTCACATTACCTTTGCTTCTTTTGAAAATCACTTTAAATCTGTGCCCTCTCATTCTTGATCCTTTTACAAGCAGAAACAACTTCTCCCTATCTGCTCTGTTCAGCCCCCTCATGATTTTGAACATCTCTACCAAATCTCCTCTTAGTCTACATCTCTCCAAGGAAAACAGTCCCAACCTCTCCAATCTATCCTCATAGCTGAAGTTTCTCATCCTGCAGCAGTGGCAGTGGTGGTCAGTGCTAACGCTGTCCACAAGAGGTCAATCGCCCACTGCAGAAAGAAAATGAATGATCTCATCCATGCTGCCAGGGTAAGTCAACCATCTCATCACTCTCAACTTATACACTCACAAGGCCTTCACACAATCACAGGGCTCTCACTCACTGCCAGCTCAATGGACATCATCCCTCACACACATATCTTCACATCCCCATCCAGCCTCATCTCCTCTGGAGATTGTGTCTTTAGAGAAAAAACTGTGTTGTGGGATCCAGTCGCGCACACACACACACACACACACACACACACACATGCCTGTACACACACACACACACACACACACACACACATGCATGTACGCACACACACACACACACACACACATGCATGTACGCACACACACACACACACACACATGCATGTACACACACACACACATGCATGTACACACACACACACACACACACACGCACCATGCACACACACACATACACACAAACATGCACACACGCACACACACACGCACGCACAAACACACACACACACATGCATGTACGCACACACACACACACATGCATGTACACACACACACACATGCATGTACACACACACACACACGCACCATGCACACACACACATACACACACACATGCACACACGCACACACACACACACACACACACACACACACACACGCACCTTGCACACACACACATACACACACACATGCACACACGCACACATGCTCATATGCACACACACACACGCCCGCACACACGTACATGGACAGAGAAAACTGAAGACCAGCTTGAGAACAGTTAGGAGCAGTTGCCAGCAGAAGCAGCTTCCAGAAACTAAAGAATAAAGTCCCCAAATCCAGGGGAGTGGAAAAGGGAAGATCCAAGACAACAGTCAATTCAAAGGCCAAGAACAGAAATCTGGAAGAGGTTCTGTTCTGTGGAAGTGAAAGTAAGAAGCAGAGAGGAAAGCTCCAAGCTTCAAGCTTAAAGAGAAGAAAGTCTACAGGAAGCAGATTTAAAGCAAAAATTCAGAAGGTCCAAGGAGACAGCTGAAGGTCTATAACTCTTCCCTATCGGCATGTGAAGCAGTGGTGTTCCATTGGCACAGCTGAGCATTTGAGAGAGAGTGCACGGAAGAAAGATTGAATGTATGTGATGATCCAAAGGAGAGGAACATCAAAAGGTGAATTTGAAACTGTGGAGGTGTATACTTGTGGAAGGCATCTGAGAGGAAGCGTCGGTTTGGGAGAAGATTCAAAAGTGAGTTCTTGGGGAGTGGAAGTTGGAAACTCTCATGTGAAAGACGGAGTGCAGTGAGACCGGTTGGCTCACTGTGTGACAAGCGTCTGGAGGGAGTGGAGTGAAGGAAGGATCCATAGCATCTGTCTGGGGTGGCATCTGTCACCTGGTTTCAGAGTGTAGTGCGTCTGATCACAGGTCACCAATTGGTTTACATGGACTGTGTACTTACTGTGAACATTAGAGTATAAGATAGCTTTTGTAACTTGTGCTATCCTTACAAATTTTTATAAATCTGTGAAGGTATAGTTGTGGGTGAAAGAGTATAATATAGTTCCGTTTTCCTCTTTAATAAATGTTTTATTCTTTTGTTAAAAGTTCATCAGCTGGCTCCTGTGACTCTGTTCAGTTGCCATTCTCCACATATCGATCTACTGAGGTGGGTTCCACCCTGAGATCTGGATTGTCCAGTAGTAACATCAGCCGGGACTATAACACAGGGCATCACTACAGGAATCCCTCAGGGTAGTGTCCTCAGCCCAACCATCTTCAGCTGCTTCATCAATGACCTTCCCTCCATCATAAGGTCAGAAGTGGGGATGTTCACTGATGATTGCACAATGTTCAGCACCATTCGCGACTCCTCAGATACTGAAGCAGTTCATGTCCAAATGCTGCAAAACCTGGACAATATCCAGGCTCAGGCTGACAAGTGGCAAATAACCTTCGTGCCACAAAATTGCCAGGCAATGACTATCTCCAACAAGAGAGAATCTAACCATCACCCCTTGATGTTCAATGGCATTACCATCACTGAATCCCACAATAACAACACCCTTGGAGTTACGATTGACCATAAACTGAACTGAACTAACCATATAAATACTGTGACTACAACAGCAGGTCAGAAGCTAGGAATCCTGCAATGGGTAACTCACCTCCTGGTTCCCCAAAGCCTGTCCACCATCTACAAGGCACAAGTCAGGAGTGTGATGGAATACTCTCCACTTGCCTGGATGAGTGCAGCTCCAACAACACTCAAGAAGCTCGACACCATCCAGGACAAAGCAGCCTGCTTGATTGGCACCATATCCACAAATATTCACTCCTTCCACCACCGATGCCCAGCGACAGCAGTATGTATCATCTACAAGATGCACTGCAGGAACTCACAAAGCCTCCTTAGACAGCACCTTCCAAACCTATGACCACTACCATCTAGAAGGAAAGGGCAGTAGGTACATGGGAACATCACCACCTGGAAGTTCCCCTCCAAGTCACTCACCATCCTGACTTGGAAATATATCACGTTCCTTCACTGTCACTGTATCAAGACCCTGGAACCCCCTCCCTAGGAGCATTGTGGGTGTACCTACAACACATGGACTGCAGCGTTCAAGAAGGTACCACTTTCCACCACTTTTTCAAGAGCAATTAGGGATGGGCAATAAATGCTGGCCTAACAAGTGATGAATGAATTTTTAAAAATCTCTTCCCCCTTTACAGCACCAGGTTGTGCAGCATGCAGCAAGCCATAATGATCCAAGAGACCCTCTGGGGAGTGTACTGGAGAGCTTTGCCGGATCTGTCCTGACATCAGGATTGCATCTTTAGGATCCCTATGGTGTACTCTACTGACGTTTGGCTAGTGTCATGAGCCTCCTTCTCTCTACAGGATTCTGAGGCTGCTGCACAGGCGTCATCAGCCATGTCCTTCGCCGGTACTCTTTGTCAGCCCTGGATCCTGTTTGGTCCCTCAAAGATGTCAGGGATCAGTGATCTACTCAACATGTATGAGTCGTGGGCGCTTTCTGGGTATCTGGCACAAACCTGCATGATCAGTTTCTTGTGGTCATAGACCAGCTGTACATTGAGTAAGTGGTAGCTTTTCTGGTTTATGGAGTGCAATGCCTGTTGCCAGAGAGCTTTTATAGCCACATGAGTGCAGTCGATGACACCCCTACATCTGTGGGAATCCAGAAATCTCAGCAAAGCCCAGTGCTCTGGTGTCCTGGCTTGTTTGATCACTTGAAGTTGACATAATTTTAGGCCTGGGCAAAAAAGTTGTCTGTGTCCTCATTTGTGCATGGACGCTAGAGAGATTCCACAGAGGACCCCAGTGGAGCCCTGGAAGGAGCCACTAGTGTAGAAGTTCACAGCAGCCGTTACTTTCATGGCCACTGGCAGTTGATGCCCTCCCAGTCCCCACGGCGCCACTTCCTGGAGAATGTCAAATGTGAGTCACCAGATCCCTGGACACGTGGAGCCATCAGTGACACTGGTTCTCATTCATCTGCAGATTCGAGTTCTGTAGACCCTGAGCCTTGTGCGCCCATGTCTCTGTGAACCTCATCTCTGTGTCCACAGGAGACCCTAATGGCCCTCGGCTTTGATGGTCTTGCTCCTCCCTTTGGTGATCCAGGCACTTCCTTTGCAATCTTCTCCTTCTTCTCTCCTGCCTGTAAGCAATAATGCAGACAACGATAAATCCAGCCTCTATCTTCCTGCTGGTCTCCACTCTGCAGTATCAATGGGAAACGTACAAGTGTCAGCGTTAGTCTCCAAAGGTTGTCCTTCTCTCACTGACTCATCAGTGAATGTGGGTTCAAGGGCTTTGTTCTCCCTGGAATGATGGCCAGTGTGTAACAAGGCCCCCCTTCAATACCCATCCTTTGCCCCGCAAAACATGCCCATCTGCTGACATTGATTTGGCCAGGCACTTGGAGCTACTGCTTTCAGCCCAGGCTCCGGGAGCTTCATTCACTGCCCTCTAATACCACACTCTTGGGAATAAACATCAAGGAAAGTGTTCATTCAGGAAATGAGTTTATTTGAGAAGGGCCTAAGGTTTCTCTTCAGTGAACCAGCCAGCGCCAACTTTCTAACGGGCTTCTGGAGCTTTTCCATTCGCCCAATTGCTCTGGAGTGTGTTATGACTCTGGGGAATTTCCGCTCTGTGAACAAGGGGTTAATCCAAGGTGATCAATAAGCACCACTTTCCAGGATTATTCTCACATGAATGGGCATCAATGCTCCACTTTCCTGATTCCCTGCTCTGTCATTGAAATGTTCCTAACATGCCTGATCTGTGCTTCTCCCCTCATTTGGAAATGCTCAGTTCAGTTGAGTGCCACTTTAATCAGCCCCTCCCCCCCTCCCCGTGCATGCAGCTGCCTCCAATCCACCCACAGAGCCCCCACCAGCAGAGCTACCCCTCAGTTTAATTTTGCACGCGCCATCACTGCACGATGGAAGATGGTGGTGCTGAGCTCTCACTGCCAGACCAACTTCAACCCTCCCTGTGTGAGTGTGGAAACCCCTCCCATCGTCCCAGAGGAGATTCACATTCAGGCTTCCCTCCCTCACAGGCCTCTCCATCCACCTCCTGTATTCCTCGATCCCGTTGCGCTTCTGATGCATCTCCGCTTGTCAGCCCCTGAACATTTTGGAGTGGATGTGCCTGTGGCCCTTGTGGATCTCACCCATCCCCATCTTGAGGCCACTTACACTGTTCAACAGGTAACACCCCCCCCTTGCACCCTCCCCCCCCCCAGGCATGTGTCTGAGTGCAACCTTCCCCAATCATAACCCCCAGTTATAGGCCTAGCCCTGCAGCTCCTTCCCATACCTGAGGTCACTTGACCCCCTTCCCCTGCAACCCCACCTTACTGCAGGTCTGGTAGGTAGAGACTGGCCTGTGACACCCCCTGAAAGGGATGCAGTGCTGTGAAGCCTGGTGCTGATTCCTGTGAGTGGTACGTGATGTAAGGTAGGCCAACTAACCTCAAAGTGAGGAGGAAAGTGCAGGTCACCAGGTTGCTTATCTCTTGTGAAACACATTGTTCCAATTGCACACCGACTTGCCCAGATGATCCAGGGTGAGGGGGGTGTGGGGGGTGGGGGGTGGGGGGGTGGGGGCTGGGGGTCAGGGGCAGTGGTGGTGGTGGTGGGGGGGGGGAGGGGGAGGTGGGGTGGTGGAGGTGGGGGCTGGGGGTCAGGGGCATTGGTGATTCCAGCGAGCAGAGCTTATAATGAGGTGCAAGTGCATTAAAATGACATTCCCGACGTGTCTCAGGGGGGATTGCAGCCTGTCATTGATGGTGGAGCAAACGATTGCAAACGGGTTTCACGACGGCATGAAACCAATTTTAGGCCTCCTCACAATATTTTATGTTCCACCTGCCATGATGCCCGCGGCAAACGGGCACAGAAAATCCTGGCCGTAGCCTCCTGCCCGCGCGACCCTCTCTCCCTGTGCATTCAAAACCTCTCTGCTTATATATAGAGCCTCTGACCACTCATTAGCTAGCTCAGTAATTATCACCTATTGGGAGCAACTACTTTCATGTGATTGACATATAACTGCCACTTCAGGCAGCTCCCTGTTTAACTTAGGCTATTAAACTAACAATGTTTGAAAATAAGAACCTAACTCTTAATCTAAATTTAAACATAATAAAAGTTTACGAGAACTTACCACCTGAACCAAATTCTCAACCACTCATTCAACCTACATCTCACTCAGGCATAATCTCATGTCTGCGGGCCACTCTCCCCGTCATTCTCTCTCCTGAGCCACATTAACTATTTCATACGGTTGTGTTGTTAATGGGACTGAGCATGCCTGAGATCCATTCTTCACTTTATCCTCATCAAACATTCCACATATTAGTTACCTCTCCCACAATGCACCACATTTGCACACACATGTGCACAAGATCATATTACACGTGACATTAAATTACAAGCCATTCTGGTGCTTCCAGGCTATCTTAACGTTAGAACAGAAGGGGCCGTGGTTTGGTGCTTCAGTTGAAAGCTTGCATCTCCAACAGTGCAGCACTCTGTAATGCACTGGAGGGACAGCCTAGATTTTTTGTGCTCAGGCACTGGAGTGGGATCTGAACCTGGAACCTTCTGATTCAGAGGTAAGAGTGCTAGAAACCTCTTTTATGTGGCCTCAGCGTTTCAGGTGGTGACCAGATTATCTCCAAGGAAATTATCAGCTATCTTCTCTCTCCAGACTCTCACTAGATTGGGCATTGATTCATGATTAATGCCCTTTTATGTGTTGCTCACAATGTATGTTTCTAATGAGTGTGCATCAAGTACAGAATCACAGAATTATTACGGTGCAGAAGGAGACCATTCAGCCCATCATGTTTGCACCAGCTCTCCGAATAAGCATTATAATTCAGTGCCATTCTCCTGCCTTTTCCCCGTAACCCTGCAAATTGTTTCTATTTAAATAATCACCTAATGCCCTCTTGAATGGCTACTAGATTCTGCTTATCAAAAAATTCACCATTATCATCCATGGTTATCTCAGGTGCTGATTTTAGATCCCAATGGTGATACAACTCTTCCTGTTTTTCTATCTCATGCACTCATGCACTACCTCATGTAGCTTCCTTTGTGTTCAATTAAGTTACATATTTCCATAATATTTTCATTTCATCTTCGATGGGAGCCCTGGAGGGGCCTCACTGACCAATACTGTAAAATTCATTGCCTCTTAGAACAGAGATTAGTATTTCTGACCAAACTATCGATACATTTACTTTGTTAATTAAACCTTATTTGAATTTCTTTAAAATATCATGCACATTACAGTCAGTTTTCCCCTCTCAGTGCATGGGGTCAGCCCCCTCACAATGTTTTGTGCAGTTTGTATTGTTAGTCTTGAAACATCTGTTCTTGCAGCCAGGGATTTGTCTGACATATTTTTCAAGCAAATGATGTCCTGGTTTTGATCAGCAGCAGGGTCAGGAGTTCTTGCCGTTACCGTTGGAGCTAACCCTCTTGGTGAAGTCCCTTCATGCAATTGGTGATGGGAGTTGAGAAAGAACACCGAATGGGTTAGAACAGAGGCTTTGCGAAGCTAAGCTTCACTCCTGCAAGCTGTGACATTTAGAGATAATCTTCTGACATCTGTAAAAACAAGCAAATTGCCGTTAAATATATCTGTGCCACGTCAACCTTTAGTTATTCCACCACAGCTAATGAAGACATGATCAGCTAGTGCCCACATTTGATGGATGTCTAAACTACGGTGAAACAGAGAGGGGGAAACAATTCATTCAGTAACAACCTTTCTCAGGATGTGTATTTGAGTTTTTTGTAGCCTGTACCTAATAGGACCAATCCATCTGGTTGAGTCACTAGGTCAAAAAGCAGAAATTATTTTAATAAAATATTCAAAGGTATAGTTACAAATCCCATAGCCCTATTCAAAGAAGATTTGGGAATTCTGGGTCAATATTTAATCCTTAAACAATATCACTAAAACAGATTATCTGCTCATTATCACAGACTGCTTGTGGGATCTTGCTGTGTACAAATTGATTGCTGTGTTTTCCTCCATTACAGCGGTGACTGGTTGGCTGTGGTGTGCTCTGGTATATCCTGAGGTCTCAAAAGCGTTATATAAATTTATTCTTAGCTTCTCCACCCTCTGTAACTCCCAAATGCAGTACTTTGAGAATGGCTGTTATTCTTATTTCCTTTAGATATGGCATGTCAACCTCTCTCAGTTTGATACAACAAACACAACCAAAAGACAGATCACTTATCTGTGATGAATGGTGTGGAGATCTGTCAGTAAAATCCTTCAGTTTATAAACATTGGAAAGTCTCCAATGGAAATTGGTGGATAATGCTGTAACACCTGCTATTCTTACCTCCTCCAGAGGTGGTGCTGTAATCCTCTCAATCTTATACAATTAATCCACGTGCTTCCGATCAGTAATTCAGTCCAATAATTCAGTCCAATTTAAGTCTCCGACCCATAGGAAGCCTGAAAGATGTTCACCTTGACAGGGAGACAGGGGATAGTGGTTGGGGGGGGTGGGTCCAGTCCATTTTTAAGGCTCCTCTGGCAGCCTGGGAATAAGGAGCATAACGCTTTGTTAGACCCCCTCTACCAATCAGGCCTGCTCTGTTCGGGGCACTTCATTGGCTGCTGTAGCCTAAACATTGGGTTTAAATTTAAATTTAAGGTTAGCTGAAGTTAAAACAAATGTGGAGTCAGGAGGAGCAAGAGTCTTACCCCAAATTTACAGGAACACAATCACCATCCCCACAACCAACATGGTGCTCAATACCTCACCCCAATTTCCTCTTCCCTGGAGCAATTCACAGGCTGCCTGTGAGACAGATAACCTGAAATTAAACTTTACAAAATACCACACTGCTTACGTGGAGATACGACGGGCACAGCTCAATCTGTTAATTCCAATGAGGCCAGAAGCTCAATTTCAGGCTGGCTTTGGGCCTCCTGGTTGGAGCATTGCTCAGTGCATGGAATCCATTAGGCCCAAAAACCTAAAGGCATTTCCTCCACCAAACGTGAACAGTGGTCTAGCAAAGTCACTAGTGTGTATCATAGACATATATCTATATCTTCTATACATCTCTGTTATATGTTATGTGTACATATACCCACAACAAGACCAACAGAATGCTGAAGAAGTAAGAAAGAGAACAATGGTGAACTTTGTAACCAGATTCAGAACTTTTAGGTTGGTGGGTCAATAAGTGTCAGATACAGGTTGAGCACGAGAGTAATCAGTTTGTACACTGCAATAGCCAAATAGTCACTGATGTTATGGGGTAGATTCATCAAGCCCTCAAAGTCAATAGGGAATTCAGGCTTGCGGGGTGGTGTAGGGGACAGAGTCTAGGACAAGGGGAGGTAACCTTAAAATCAGTGCCGGGCAAGTCTGTGAAGTGGAGTTTGAATGGCGGGTCAACAATCTTAAATTGTCATTCCAAAAGAAGTGGCATCACAACAACAACTTGCATTTGGGGCTTTAACATCGTAGAAGATCCCATGATGATTCAAAGGAGCATTATCAAACAAAAATTAACACAGACACAGGAGACATTAGAACAACTGACAAAGCCTTAAACAAAGACACAGTTTTCAAAGTAGGAAAGAGAAGTAAAAAGGCAGAAAGGTTCCAGCAGAGAATTCCAGAGCTTAGGGCCTAGACATCACAAGGGCTTGGTCGAAAATGCTGGCATAAGTAGATGGGCAATGAACAAAGTGCCACAGTTGAGGAACATAAAGTTGTAGGAGGGTTGTAGAGTTGGGGGAGGTCACAGAGATAGAGAGGGATGAGGGCATGGAGGATTTGAAAATTAGGTGAGAATTTTAAATTCAAGTCAATACTGCAATCGGAGCCAATATATGTCAGCGAGCAAAGGTGTAATGGGTGAATGGAACTTGGTGTGGAATGGGTTATAAGTCTGTTATTGTTGGATTGTCATTAAGACATTGGGTGTCTTAAGAGATCTGGCTAGAGGTAAAGATCTTTCCTTAAAAGTACTTTTATTTACATAACTAACTATATACAAGATTAGAGAAAATCAGGACAGAGCTACTGAACTACTCTTAGGTCCTTCTCATTCAATTATCTCTGAGTGACATCATTATGCCGTGGCTCCTTACACTGCAACAAGAAGCAGGGGTTTGAATGAACTCACGTTTAGAGAGGCTGGAGAATAGGAGGCAAGTCTGGAGGGCATTGGACGGGTCAAATCTGGAAGTAATGAAGACGTGGCTGAGAATTTCATCGAGTGTACAGCACAGAAACATGCCATCTGGCCAACTGCTCCATGTGATGTTTATGCTCCACATAAGCCCCCTCCTATTCCTCTTCATCTATCATCAACATTTTTTTTACTCCTTTCTCCCTCATGTACTTGTCTAGTTCCCCTCAAAAATATTTCCTGTCCCTACTCTTTGCAGTGACAAGTTCCACATCCTTACCACTCTTTGGGTAAAAATGTTTCTCCTAAATTTACTTTTGGGTTTATTAGTCGTAATCTTACCTTTATAACACCTAGTTTTAGACTTCCACATGTAGAAATATTTTCTCTATATCTACCCGGTAAAACATTTTTTTTAATATTAAAAACTCTTTCAGGTCATCCCTCAGCCTTCACTTTTCTAGAGTAGAGTCCGAGACAATTCAGTCTTTCCTGACAAGCATATCCTCTCAGTTCTGTTCATACCTGGAAATGTTGGTTGCACCTTCCACAATGCCTGTGTATCCTTTGCCTAATATGGAGACCAGAACTGTACACAGTACTCCAAATGTGGTCTAACTAAAGTTCTGTAAAAGTTTAACATGAATTCCCTGTATTTCAATTCTATCCTTTTAGTTTCAGCAGCAGATGGGTTGAGACAACAGCAAAGATATGTAATATTATGAGGAGTCAAGAATGCCACCAACTGAGCAAACTAGTAAAAAATGGCTTGTTAAAGACTTTTTAAACACTTGCTGATCTTGAATGTTCCTACTGAACACGGTTGGATAGAAAAAATTGATGCTTTCTTCATGAGAAAAACAGTTGGAAAATAACAACACTTGTATTCAGTTGGACCTACTGTCAGCTTTTTAAACAATAGCAAAGGTCTTCAGTTCTCAGTGAAGAAATTACCTGAAGCAGGTGGTGTGGGTTTTTTTAGATGTATGAACTACTACTGTGTTGCTATTTTCAGCTGAATGTTTGTTCTCACACATTGCCACCCACAGGCTGTCATGTCTCCTGTTGTCAAGCCAAATTTAGCATTACATAGTTCCAATTCCTTACAAATCCACAGGCGTTTACAGCACAGTAAAAGGTCATTCAGCCCATCATGTCTGAGCTAGGGAATCCAAAGCTAATTCAATTTATCCCTTAGATGCCTGTAAATTTTCACTACTTCACATTTTACTTTACTTTACTTTTCTCCTAAATGGTTTTGCCTCAACTTTCCCTCGTGGCAAAGCATTCCATGATCCGACAACTCTCTCCATAAGGAAATTTATCCTAATCTCTCTCCTCACTTTCTGGTTGTTGGTCCCTTTTACTGATTCCCAAACCAGAGTAAATGTTCTTTCCCGAGTCAGCCTATAAGTAGGTCTTGTGATGCCGTGGGTAGCGCCCTCTGCCTCTGAGCCAGGACCTCTGAGTTCAGGTCCTATGGCAGGACTTGGTGGCCAGAGAAGGTGTGTTCAAGATATGGTCAAACAGGTTGCGTATCAACCTGCAAATCCTTCCAACGCAGTTGGTAAGAGTGGGAGAGATTCCTGGTCAGCCATGTGACGTAGTTCCAGATTGAAATGCGCAGGTTGCCATGGCAACCCAGATTCCCTGAGCAAACTGTAGCACACCACTCAGTCTATAATTTTAAAAACCTTTATGTATTCTCTTCTGAGCCTTCACTGCCTAAGTGAAGATCATCCTAGTATCTCAAATCTCATAAATATAATTCCCGGTCCTGGCATTATCCCAATGAATCTATGCTGAAAACTCCCAATGGTTTTGATGCCCTTTCTATAATAGGGCTCCCAAAACTGTGCACAGTACTGCAACTATGCATCGTTTTGTATAAATTGATCAGATTTCTAACCAATGCCCTTATTTATTAAAATACAAAATAGGATTGATACTTTTAGTTATTTTGTTAATCCCCATTCATACTTTGAGGGTACGATGTATTTGAACCCTTGGATTTCTAATTATCCACACTTTTCAGCAGTTTTCCAACAAGTGTATGTTCCCATTATTAGTTTTTGTACCCAAACTGTATCACTTCACACTGCTCTACATTAAATTGTATCTGCAACCTTCCAATCAATCTCCCCAATCCACCCGTATCCTCTTACTGTTTGCCAAACCTTGAACTTTATTTTGATATCATTCTCGCTCTGCTCAAATCTCGATGTTTTCTACAAACTGAGAGCATAGCTGGATTCAGTACTGAATCCTGGAAGTGAAAATACTTCCAACACTCTTCAACACCCATCAATCCTAATCCTCTGTTTCTTGCCCCTCAATCAGTTTTCTATCCATGCTGCCGCTACATTTCCTCTTAGGCCTGGGCCTGAACCTTTCTACCAAGTCTCCTGTAAGTATTCTTAACTCGATACAGTAATTGATGAGGCACTGTGCATATGTCATAATATGGAACCAGTACTGGGGAAAGAGGGAACTGTACCATTTGCATGGGCTTCACTTCAATGGCACTGGGACTAGTATACTGGCAAATCATAAAACTAGGGCTGTAGAGGGGGTTTTATTCAAAACAGTGGTTGGCAGGAGATGCGCGTTCACATGAGGGCAGATTTGGAAAGTTAAAGAGAAAAGACAAGGCAATGGTGCAGAACAGCGATGTAGGGAATAATTACCAGAATATGATTGGAAAGGACAGAGTGTACAAACATGCATGCAGCAGCAAATGGGATCAGAAAAGGGAAAAATGATAAGAACATAGAATTAAAGGCTCTTTATCTGAATGCACACAGCATTCATAAGAAGATGGATGACTTGATAGTGGAAATATAATGTCAGGAAGATATAATAATTTTCATAATGATATTGGAATTTATTATAAAGTAGAGTAACAGTGGCCTCTGTGTCACAGAATCACAGAATCACACAGTGCAGAAGAGGCCCTTGGCCAATCGAGTCTCCACGGACACGTGGGAAACACCTGACCTGCCTACCTAATCCCATTTACCAGCACTTGGCCCATAGCCTTGAATGTTATGATGTGCCAAGTGCTCATCCAGGTACTTTTTAAAGGATGTGAGGCAACCCGCTTCCACCACCCTCCCAGGCAGTGCATTCCAGACCATCACCACCCTCTGGGTAAAAAAGTTTTTCCTCACATCCCCCCCTAAACCTCCTGCCCCTCACCTTGAACTTATGTCCCCTTGTGACTGACCCTTCAACTAAGGGGAACAGCTGCTCCCTATCCATCCTGTCCATGCCCCTCAATCTTGTACACCTCGATCAAGTCGCCCCTCAGTCTTCTCTGCTCCAACGAAAACAACCCAAGTCTATCCAACCTCTCTTCATAACTTAAATATTTCATCCCAGGCAACATCCTGGTGAATCTCCTCTGCACCCCCTCCAGTGCAACCACATCCTTCCTATAATGTTGGGACCAGAACTGTACACAGTGCTCCAGCTGTAGCCTCACCAAGGTTCTATACAACTCAAACATGACCTCCCCACCTTTGTAATCTATGCCTCGATTGATAAAGGCAAGTGTCCCATAAGCCTTTTTCACCACCCCACTAACATGCCCCTCCGCCTTCAGAGATCTATGGACGCACACGCCAAGGTCCCTTTGTTCCTCAGAACTTCCTAGTGCATTGCCGTTCATTGAATACTTCCTTGTCAAATTACTCCTTCCAAAATGTATCACCTCACACTTTTCAGGGTTAAATTCCTTCTGCCACTTATCTGCCCATTTGAGCATCCCGTCCAAATCTTTCTGTAGCCCAAGACACTCAACCTCACTGATAACCACCCGGCCAATCTTTTTGTCATCCGCAAACTTACTAATCCTACCCCCCACATAGTCATCTATGTCATTTATAGAAATGATGAATAATAGGGGACCCAGCACAGATCCCTGTGGTACGCCACTGGATACTGGCTTCCAGTCACTAAAGCATCCTTCTGTCATCACCCTCTGTCTCCTACAACTAAGCCAATTTTGAATTCACCTCATCAAATTACCCTGTATCCCATGTGCATTTGCCTTCTTTATAAGTCTCCCATGTGGGACTTCGTCAAAGGCTTTGCTGAAATCTATATAAACTACATCAACTGCACTACCCTCATCTACACACCTGGCCACCTCCTCAAATAATTCAATCAAATTTGTTAGGCATGACCTCCCTCTGACAAAGCCATGCTGACTATCCCTGATCAAACCTTGTCTCTCCAAGTGGAGATAGATTATCTCCTTCAGAATTTTCTCCAATAGTTTCCCTACCACTGACGTGAGACTCAATGGTCTGTAGTTCCCCAGCTTATCTCTACAACTCTTCTTGAAAAGCGGAACCACATTAGCTGTTTGCCATTCCTCTGGCACCTCCCCTGTGGCCAGAGAGGAATTAAAAATTTGGGTCAGAGCCCCTGCGATCTCTTCCCTTGCCTCCCTCAGCAGTCTGGGATACAAATCATCTGGACTTGGAGATTTGTCCACTTTTAAGCCTGCCAACACCTCCAAAACCTTGTCACTCCCTATATCAATTTGCTTAAGAACCTCACAGTCTTTCTCCCCGAGTTCAATACCTTCACCCTCATTCTCTTGGGTGAAGACAGATGTGAAGTATTCATTCAACACTCTAGCGATGTCCTCTGGCTCCACCCATAGATTACTCCCTTGGGCCCTATTCTTTCCCTGGTTATCCTCTTCCCTTTGAAAGACTTATAGAATATCTTGGGATTTTCCCTACTTTTACCAGCCAGAGCTTTCTCATATCCCCTCTTTGCTCTCCTAATTGCTTTCTTAAGTTCCACCCTGCACATTCTGTACTCCACTAATGCCTCCGCTGATTTGCTTCCCTTGTACCTGCTAAAAGCCTCTCTTTTCCTTCTCATCGTATCCTGAATATCTCTGGTCATCCATGGTTCTCTGGGCTTGTTACTCCTTCCTATCACCCTGGAGGGAACATGTTGAGCCTGTACACTCCCCATTTCCTTTTTAAACGCCCCCAACTGCTCCTCTGTATATTTCCCCACAAGTAGCTGTTCCCAGTCTATCTTGGCCAGATCCTGCCTTATTTTACTAAAATCCACTCTCCCCCAATCCAAAACAATTTTTTGCAATTTTTCTATTTCTTTGTCCATAACAAACTTAAACTGAGCTTTTCCAGCTATTTTTATTTTTGTTTCAGAGTTCCAGCATCCACAGTATTTTGCTTTTATTTATATTAAACTGTTCATGTTGTGAATGCTCCCCCACCACCACCTCAGCCATTTATCCGGCTTCAATCCACAGAATTAGGTCCAGCACTGCGCTGTCCCTTGTTGGACCCTCTACATATTGACCTAAAAAGTTCTCCTGTACACATTTCAAAAAATCCACTCCATCCAAGCCCTTAACACTATGTCAATCCCAATTAACGTTGGGAAAGTTGAAATTATCTAATAAAATTACCCTATAGTTATTGTTTTTACATACCTGTGCAAATTGTGCACATACTTGCTCCTCAATTTCCCGCTGACTATCTGGGGGTCTATAATAAACACCTAACAATGTGGCTGCCCCTTTTTTATTCCTAAACTCTACCCACAAAGCTTCATTCGATGTCCCCTCCAAGATATCATCTCTCCTTATTGCAGTAACTGACTCCTTAACTAATAATGCAACACCTCCTCCTCTTTTACTGCCTCCCCTGTCTCACCTGAAGATTCTATATCCAGGTATGTTGAGCTGCCTATCCTGCCCCTCCCTCAATCACGTCTCAGTGATGGCTACTATATCACAATTCCATGGGTCTATGTCTGTATATGTCTGTATCTGTCTGTGTGTGTGATTTAATTGAATTAAAGGCAGCTGTTCTGAATGCTTTGAGGTAATAGAATATAAACTAGGTTTGAAATGTTAAGTAGGTAAACATAGGTGTAAAGAGAACATTTGCATTTTTAAATAAACCAGACTGGATTAAATTCAAAGAGAGAGAGTGAAATATTACACCTAGACAGGAGATGTTAAGAAACTGTGTTTATTTTTCCTAAAGATTACTGGTAAGATTGGTACTATGAGAGGTTTTTATTATTAGAAAGGTAAAGTTCAAAGCCATAGTAAAACAATGGGAATTTGCATTCAAAGGGGAAAATATGTATAAAGTAGTGAAGACTATGTGTAAGGGTAGGCATTCTAATATCTAAAACAAGTGTGAAAAAGCCTCCAGCATCTACGCCTCAAGATGCTGCCTACAAAGAACTGAAGTTAAGAAAGTTCACTTTGAATTGGATTTTTTAGGGTATCATGTTTCTTTGCCTCGGTCTTTTAAAATCTATGTCCTACTGTTGCCTTAATGAAAGTATTACTGGGAGTTAGGTTAACTAGGGGATTTAGAAGTTATTATAGTAGTAATTTGTAAATCAATGTGTGTACTTAAATCATTTCTTCTATTAATAAAGGTTTAATTTAGTTTTGTAAGAAGCTTATAAGACTCAGTGGTCTTATTACTACTGAATTCAAGGTATGCATCTCGAAATTTATACAAACTGCAAAACAGTTGTTGCAGTTGTTTCACATTTCCCTTTGGGATTTGAGCAGATCAGCATTTACCATCGGCTGTGCTATAACAATGAATAAATGGAGATGATATGGTAGCCATTAAAGAGACGAAGTTGCAAAGTGACCAAGGCTGGGAACTGAATATTGAAGGGTATTTGACATTTTGGAAGGACAGGAAGAAAGGAAAAGGAAGTAGGGTATCTCTCTTAATAAAGGATGAGATCAGTACAGTAGTGAGAAATGATTTTAGCTCAGAGATCAAGATGTAGAATCAGTTTGGATGTAGATAGGAAATAGCAAAGGAAAGAAGTCACCAGTGGGAGTGGTTTATGGGTCCCCTAACAGTAGCCACATTGTAGGACTGTATATAAATCAAGAAATAATGGCGACATGTTAAAAAGGAGCTGCAATAATTGTGTGAGATTTTAATTTTCACATAATTTAAGCAAATTAAATTAGCGAAGGTGGCCGACAGGATAAGTTCATAGGACAGAATCTTGTTGAGGTGACAGGCATCACGCCACTGGCTGCAGAGCCCTATTTTTCCTCTTTTCAGAAAGGCCAACTGCATCAGGTTCCACTCAGCCACTTGACAAGCCATAAGCGGGCCCTCATTGGAATCTAGCAAGCCGGGGGTAGGAGTTCCACCTGCTAAGAGCTGCTGGATAATCAGAGGCTGGAAGCTTTATTGAACAGCAGTGCCACTGGCAAGATGGTGGCTGCTGCCAGTACGACACCCAACCAAGGCCTAGGATTATCACTGGATCCCAGACCATATGTAAGCGACGATGGTGGGGGCGGGGGGGGGGGGAGGTCACAGGAAGGATCATGGGGGAGTCACAGAGTTGGTAGCAAGGGCAGGGGGTGACTTTCAGCAGGGTCCCCTTTCCCAATGCTTTGTCCCTCGATCAGGCATTGAGTACTTTTGCACAAGGGACCTTACCCAGGAGCCTGCATGCAACCACATTGCTCATCGTGCTCCCCACATGGAGAGCACCCCGCACACCCCCCCAACCACCTGCCACTGGGTTAATACCAGTGGTGGCGGGATGAGACTGTCCACTGAAAGGCCCCGATTGGCAATGGGGTGGGAAGACCGCCCATGGGCCTTCCAGTCATGGGATCAATCAGAGTGGTGGAGGGAAGGCTGCAAAATCCCACCAGCCACCCTCCTGCCTGATGCAATGCCTCTCAGTCAGCAAACTCACCACAAGATTCCAACCATAGAGTGAATTCAGATTAGTTTCATAGAGAAATATCTTTTCGGAACCAACTACCAAGCAGAGTATTTTAGACCTGGTAATTTGTAATGAGACAGGATTAATTAATGATCTCATAGTAAATGATCCTAAAGGCAAGAATGATCATAACATGATAAAATTTCACATCTAGTTTGAGGGTTAGAAACTTTGGTCTGAAATTAGCTTCTTAAACTGAAATAAAAGCAATTACAAAGATCTGAAAATAGACTTGGCTAAAGTGGACTGGGTAAATAGGTTAAAAGGTAAGACAGTAGTAGAAGACATTTAAAGAGTTAGTGATGACATGTCAACTCAACATGAATGACTGCCAAGTGGCAGTTGTGAGATTTTAGCTTAAAATAAAGTTTGTATCATTTGTACATTTGAGTCCAATCATAAATCAATTTAGCAATACTTATCTTAGCGAAGTCCTTTTTTGAGGCTTTAACATAAATAGGTACAGACCATGAGACTTCAGTGGTGAAATTAGAAGGTTTATTTGAAGATGAAATAATAAAGTAATACATAAGACTACTGATACAGAAGTTCTAGACTGAACAGATTTTAATTAAGGAACGTAGTATAGAAGATGAAGGTTAAATACCTAACTAACTCAATTCATTCCAATTCACAAACGATATTATCTGCAGGCATAGGCAAAAGTAATCAGTTCTTCACATTCACCACCCAGGAGATGCCAGACAGAGGATATGACACTAGTTAGAAAAGATGTCACTCAGAACCTCCACTTTTAACCCTTAAATTACCATTACCTCATCTCAAATCAGGGGGTCCATTGCAATTTTGCGATTGGTCAATTTCATTGTTGAATTATTTTCTTGGATTTTAGTTATCTACATACATTGTCCATCAGAAGGAACAATGTATCTTCCTATCTAACATAATTGTCTATTGTTTGATTCTCATCTTAACATGGTCAAGGTCAAAACAATACTGAACCTGCACACAATGCTGTTCCCAAAGGCAGAGCCATATAGCAGGACATTAGCACTTTTACAATGAGCTTACAGACTTTTGAATAAAATCTAGCCTTAATAATGTAATTACTTGATTAAGTACTAATTCTTCAATTATAACTTAAACGAGACACACTGTTTAGTCAATCAACTGTTTCTAGCTGGTTGCTAATTACACAGCAATTTTTAATTAATACACGTGAATGATCATAATGTACAGAGTACAAAATGGCTTCTTCGGCCCAGTGTTAGTACAAAATGGTGACTTTACCTTGGTAGCTTAGTACAGTAAATATAGTATGAAAATGATCTATAAATGGTCAAGTTACACAAATAATTTATGCCCCAGGCCGACTTACACAATCGTCTAATGCTGTTCTCTTGTCCACCTCCATCTCTCGATCACTGATACCTAGTGGCATGTCAATCTGCCAATTTCTAGTTCGTCTTCTCTCCAATCCTGTCAGAGTGGCTACAACTGCAGTGCCAGCAATGATTCTCCATCTCTCCCTGTAGATGAGTGCTCTATTCTCCTGCAATGAGAGGGAACAGAGTTCTGAGTGCGGGAAGTGGAATGTGTCCTGAGGATGGAATGAGAACATTTAAGGAGAGTGAGTGTGTGAGGCTGGTTTGGGATGAGGGCGAGGGTGAGTGTTGGCAGTTCAGATGGAAATTTGAGGAAGTGTCTTGAGAGAAAGGAATGTGTGGATCAGCATGGAGTGTCCATCAGAGGAATGATGTGGAGGAGAATGCTGGGGAGATCAGAGCGTGATGGCTGCCAGCTGAGAGTTTCAGGACAATCACCTATACAAACCTAATTTGGCCAGTAAACCTTTTCCGGCACCGAATCCAGGTTCTTGGCACCACACTCCCACTGCTTACAGGCTCCATTACTGCCAGACATGCCGGCTCTGTTTAGGTGTATGGCCGTTTCACCCTGTCCACCTCCAGATAACATCTAGAGTGGGGAATGGGAGATAGAAGCAGAACCATCTGGAATGCACCAGAGTTTGAAAAAAAAGTCAAAATCAAAGTGTGAAATCACAGGAAAGTTGGAAGTTGATTGGCTGGTGAGTCTTGGGACTGAGTCTAAACAACTGGCAGATTAAAAAAAGTTAATAACATTAAGTATTAATAACAAGTGAGTAGCTAGCGAGTCTTATCTTTTTAAAGTAAGGTTTATTACTACTAGTAAGGATTAAGGTAGATTAAGTATTAATTGGGTTTAGCAGTGTTAGTAAGGTTTATTAATATTGATACATGTTTATTAGCAGTAGGAAGGTTATTAACTAATACACAGAGGAATGGCAGGGCTGCTCTGACCTCTAAAGTGCACATCTAGTGCTACGTGGGAACTCCACAAACTTTTCCCATCTCCTAGATAATCATTTGCACAGGAAGTTTGGTTTTTTTTTTGCTCATGGGATGTGGGTGTTGCTGGCTAGGCCAGCATTTATTTCCCATCCCGATTACCCTTATTCAGAGGGCATTTTAAGAGTCAACCACAATACTGTGGGTCTGGAGTCACATGTAGGCCAGACCAGGTAAGGACAGCAGACTTCCTTCCCTAAAGGGCATTAGTGAACCTGGTGGGTTTTTCAACAATGCTTTCATGGTCACCATCATCCTTTTAATTCCAGATTTTTATTGAATTCAAATTTCACCGCCTGCCATGGGATTTGAACCCAGGTCCCTAGAACGTTACTCTGGGTCTCTGGAATGCCAGTCCAGTGACAATCCCACTATGCCAGCACCTCCCCAAGTGTCGTCAGTTGCAGCAGCTTGAGTTCCGGGTTTTCGAACTTGAGCAGCACCTGGTTGCACTGTGGTGCATCCATGAAATTGAGAACTTCATGAATAGCACCTTTATAGATCTGGTCACCCCGCAGCTCCGCAGCTTAAGAGTGTGCAAGGAGAAAGGGAATAGCTGACCACCGGGCAGTCAAGAAGAAACAGGCAGGTAATACAGGAGCACCCTGAGCATATTGCACCCTCCAACCAGTATTCAGTTCTGAATAATGATGAGAGTGATGGTTCATCTGGGAAGTGCCTCCAGAGCCAAGTCTTTGGCACCACGGATGGCTCAGCTGTACAAGGGGGCAGAAGGAAGACTAGAAGAGCAATAGTGATAGGAGATTCAATAGTTAGGAGAATAGGCATGTGTTTCTGTGGCCATGGACGTGAATCCAGGATTCAAGTGTTGCCTCCCTGGTGCCAGGATCAAGGATGTCACTCAATGGCTGCAGAACACCCTGAGTGGGGAGGGTGAACAGCCTGCAGTCATGGTCTACATCAGTGTGAATGACATAGGCAGAAAGAAGGATGTGGTCCTGCAGTCAGAATGCAGGGAGCTAGGCAGTAAATTAGCAAGCAGGATTTCAAAAGTAGTCATCTCAGATTACTTCCAGTACCATGTGCAAGTGAGTACAGAAATAGAAGAATAAAGCAGATGAATGTGTGGTGGGTGCTGTTGCTGCAGGAGGGAAGGCTTTAGATTGTTGAGACATTGGGGCTGGCTTTGGACAGGCTGGACAGGTTGCACCTAAATAGGGCCGGGACTGAGTTCCCTGCGGGGCAATTTAGTAATACTATTGTGAAGAGTTTGATCTAACTTGTCAAGGGTATGGGAGCCAGGAGGAAATATCAGAGAGGAATAGCAAGGTGCGCAAAACACCATGGGGAATATGATGTTATGGCTATAACAGAGACCTGGTTCAAAGAAGGGCAGGACTGGGTATTAAACATTCCTGGATACAAGGGTGTTCAGGAAAGTTAGGAAAGGAAGAAAAGTGGAAGGAGTGGTAGTATTGATTAAGGAAAGTATTGGAGAGAGAGAGGATGTCCCAGTGGGGTCAAAGACAGAATCTATTTGGGTAGAGTTAAGGAACAAAAAAGTTGCAATTACATTGATTGATGTAGTCTATAGGCCACTAACCAGTGGGATGTTGAGGAACAAATATGCAAGGAAGTTACAGAAAGGTGCAAGAATTATTGAGTAATTATAATGGGGGATTTTGATCATCCGAATATAGATTGAAATAGCCATAGTGAGAGAGGAAGTGATTAATACTAAAAGGATTTAATTTTGATAAGGAGGAGCTATTGGATAGGCAGTCTGTATTTAAAGTTGATGAGGCACCAGAACCGGATGAGATGCATCCATAGATACTGAGGGGAGTGACAGTGGAAATTGCAAAGACATTCTCCATAATTTTCCAATCTTCCTTGGATTCAGTGGTGGTACCAGAGGACTGGATAATTGAAAATATTACACCCTTGTTCAAAAAAGGGTATAGAAGTAAGCCCAGCAACTACAGACCAGTCAGTTTCACACCATGGTAGGGAAACTTCTAGAAACAATAAGTCCGACAAAATTAATAGTCACATGGACAAATGCGGGTTAATTAAGGCAAGCCAGCATGGATTTGTTAAGGGAAAGTCGTGTTTAACTAATTTTCTCGATTTTTGAAGAGGTAACAGAGATGGTTGATAAGGGTAATGTTGTTGATCTGGTGTAAATGAACTTCCAAAAGGCATTTGCTACAGTGCCGCACAACAGATTTGTGATCAAAGTTATAGCTCATGGAATAAAAGGGACAGCAGGAACATAGATACAAAATTGGCTGAGTGGCAGGCAACAGAGTAGTGGTTAATAGATGTTTATCGGGCTGGAAAAAGGTTTGCAATGGAGTTCCCAGGGTCAACGTTGGGACCCTTGCTTTTCCTGATATATATTAATAAGCAAAGCCTTGGTGGGAGAGCACAATTTCAAGGTATGCAGATGATACAAAACTTGGAAGCATTACGAACTGTGAGGAGGAGAGTGTAGAACTTCAAAAGGACATAGAGAAGTTGGTGGAATTGGTGAGCAAGTAGCAAAGGAAGTTCAATGTGGAGAAACGCAAAGTTATTCATTTTGAAAGGAAGAACATGGAGAGTATAATGTGAACTGAAATGACGATGTAACTTATCAGTTTTCAGCTTCATACCATGACTACAGTTATGCCTGTCATGTTATGAGACTGTACATAAGGCATGAGATATTAAGTCAAATTGGCCACTTTGCTTGCTTGATCTTTGTGGGAACACAAAGGTTAAAGGAGTCAAAACATAGTAAGGAAAACCTGGTCGTTTCACCTGCATTCCTACTAAGAAAATGAGCAATAAAATGATCAAAGGTTTGTAATTATAAGAGGTCAGGTGTAGGGTCTTTCTTATTGCAGACATTCCAATGGTACAAATGCCTATGATTATCAAAACACTGGCAGGAAGAATCTCATTAAGAGGATCTTGTAACTTCTTGCAACGCCCATGGTTATTATTGTGGTCAGAGGAGTGAGGATTCTGGAAACACTGTGAAGATATGCCTGGGTGATGCTTATCAAACACGTGGAATGTTAGTCCTCTTTGGAATCTTGAAAAGTTCAAAAATGGCAATTTGAAACAGTGCACAGGGCTCTGACCATGAGGGGTGGCATCAACTTTTGACTCACAGAGCTGATCATGCAAGGAGTAATCAATAACAAAAACAGAATTACCTGGAAAAACTCAGCAGGTCTGGCAGCATCGGTGGAGAAGAAAAGAGTTGACTTTTCGAGTCCTCATGACCCTTCGACAGAACTTGAGTTCAAGTCCAGGAAAGAGCTGAAATATAAGCTGGTTTAAGGTGTGTGTGTGGGGGGCGGAGAGATAGAGAGACAGAGAGGTGGAGGGGGGGGTGTGGTTGTAGGGACAAACAAGCAGTGATAGAAGCAGATCATCAAAAGATGTCAACGACAATAGTACAATAGAACACATAGGTGTTAAAGTTAAAGTTGGTGATATTATCTAAACGAATGTGCTAATTAAGAATGGATGGTAGGGCACTCAAGGTATAGCTATAGTGGGGTTTTTTTTATAATGGAAATAGGTGGGAAATATAGCTATACCTTGAGTGCCCTACCATCCATTCTTAATTAGCACATTCGGTTAGATAATATCACCAACTTTAACTTTAACACCTATGTGTTCTATTGTACTATTGTCGTTGACATCTTTTAATGATCTGCTTCTATCACTGCTTGTTTGTCCCTACAACCACACCCACCCCCCCCACCTCTCTGTCTCTCTATCTCTCCGCCCCCCACACACACACCTTAAACCAGCTTATATTTCAGCTCTTTCCTGGACTTGAACTCAAGTTCTGTCGAAGGGTCATGAGGACTCGAAACGTCAACTCTTTTCTTCTCCGCCGACGCTGCCAGACCTGCTGAGTTTTTCCAGGTAATTCTGTTTTTGTTTTGGATTTCCAGCATCCGCAGTTTTTTTGTTTTTATCAAGGAGTAATCAATCCCTGATTTCCACATGTACAGAGGGGTGTAAGAATTTGTTCCTCACTGTACAGCCGGACATGTCAGAAGTTATGTATTTTCCCCTGGGCATCCAATCAGCACTTCAGGTGTGAACAAAGACTAGAAGGAACCAGCTGACCTGAGTGTTATGAGTATCGTTGAGGAAACGTGTAACCCATTAGTCTTCCGGTTGAGTTAAAGTGGAGAGCTAGAGAGGAAGTGCCAGTTTTCTATGCTTGGGTTAAAGACAGAATGGGTGAAAGAGATCAGTTTTTCCTGTGGGTTAAAGTACAGATTGAGGGGCAAGGCTGAGAACCATGTAGGAGATTCAGCTTTGTGGATATCATCCAGACAACTGGATGTGTAAACCTTTGATCTCATAGTTGAAAGTGAGCTAGGCCAGTTGTCCTGTGGACTGGGAGGATTCAGCTTCTGTAGAGTATTTGTAAAATGAGGACACAACTGAATTGAAAAAGATCAGTTTGTAAGTTTTGCTTTTCGCTAATAGGACCTGCATGGTGTTATTTGTATGTTCATCAGTTATCAATGTGAATGGAGGTGGTAGGTCACAGTGGGTTCAGCATTTTTGTGTCATAAGGCTTCATAAACTCAGGTTATCTGAACGGTGCCTTCTCTTGCAACTAGGTAAGCAGTTATAGGCAACCTAGACACATCAACTCTCCACCCCCTCATCCTGCTCCCCCTCCTCTGAGGACACAGGGGTGCAGCGCAGTCCTCACCTTCCTCCTCCTGCAGCTCCACTCCTCCCTGCATAGTGATGATGTGTAAGCCACAGCTGGCCACAAGCATTCTGAACACCCTCCTGCTACATACTCACAGGTTCCCCAGATTTGTCTGGGCACCTGAATCATTTCTTCAGAACCCTCTTGCTCAATGGCCTTGTGCTAATGCGACTCCAGTTGTATCTTTCCTCTGTATCATCTGAGGGCTCCTCACCGGTGTCATCAGTCACATCCTTAAATGACAGTCCTTGTCTCCAAGGAACCATCTACTCACTCTGCTTGAATGTGTGAAGAGCTGTGGAAGATGTGGCTGATGAAGAATGAAGACATTTCAGAGGGCAGTTAAGATTCAATATCAGGAAAATATAATAATTTTCAAAATGTTATTGGAATTTATTGTGTTTTATTATTTATTTATTGTGTAGAGTAATTGTGGCGTCTGTGTCTATGGATGTGTGTACATGGGACTTAACTGAGTTAAAGGCAACTGATCTGAAGACTTTGATGTATCAGAAGGTAAGCTAGTTTTGAAATGTTAAGTAGGTAGACATGGGTGACATTTAGAATGTGAGGTGTAAAGGGAACATTTGCATTTTTAAATAAACCAGACTAGCTTGAATTCAAAAGAGGGGGTGAAATGTTTCACCTGGCCAAGAGAAGTTAAGAAACAGTGTGTTTGTTTTTCTGAAAGATTACTGGTAAAATTGGTATTATCATAGATTTTTATTATTAGAGAGGTAACGTCCAGAAGGCATATGGGATATTTGCCTTTATTAGCCGAGGCATAGAATATAAGAGCAGGGAGGTTATGCTGGAGCTGTATAAAATGCTGGTTAGGCCACAGCTTGCAATTCTGGAATCCGCATTATAGGAAGGATGTGATTGCACTAGAGAGGGTGCAGAGGAGATTTACCAGGATGTTGCCTGGGCTGGAGAGTTTTATGAGGAGAGATTGGATAGACTGGGGTTATTTTTCTTGGAGCAGAGGAGATTGGGGAGGGGGCATGATTGAAGTGTATAAAATTGTGAGTGGCATAGATAGGGTAGACAGGAAGGAACTTTTCCCTTTGATGGAGGGATCAATAACCAGGGGGCATAGATTTAAGGTAAGGGTCAGGTGATTTAGAGGGGATGTGAGGAAGAATTTTTTCACCCAGAGGGTGGTGGGAATCTGGAACTCTACCTGAAAGCATGGTAGAGGCAGAAACCCTCATAACATTTAAGAAGTATTTGGATGTACACTTGCGATGCCAGGATATACAAGGCTATGGGCCTAGTGCTGGAAAATCCTAAGGTACTTGTTTGAGCGGCGCAGACTCGACTGGGCCAAAGGGCCTTTTTCTATGCCGTAGACCTCTATGACTCTATGACTCCAAAGGAATGCTGAAACAATGGGAATTTGCATTCACAAGAGAAAACATGTATAGAGGAGAGAATACTGTGTGTAAGGGAAGGCATTTTAAGATCTAACACAAGTGTGAAAAGCCCCCAGCATTTAAGCCTCAAGTGACTGTCTAAAGAAACTGAAGTTAAGAAAACTCACTTTGAATTTGACTGTTCAGGATATCGTGTTACTTTACCTGGGTCTTTTAAATCTGTGTTTTTTACTGTTGCCATAACAGAGGTGTAACTGGGAATTAGATCAACTAGGGGAGCTAGGAGTTATCATAGTAGTACTTTGTAAAGCTATGTATGTGCTTAAAACCTTTTTTATTTAATAAAGGTTTAATTTAGTTTTGTAAGAAACCTACAAGACTCAATGGTTTTAATACTACTGAATTCAAGGCACGCATCTCGAAATATATACAAATTCCAAATAGTTGTGGCAGCTGTTTCAAGTTTCCCTTTGGGATTTGAGCAGCTCAGCATTTACCATCAGCTGTGCCATAACAGTCAACCACAGTGCTTTGGGCCAGACCAGGTAAGGGTGGTATCTTTTCTTCCCTGAAGGAATTATTGAACCAGATGAGTTTTATGACAATCAGTTTAATGATTTTTGTTACTGAGACTAGCATTTAATTCCAGATTTTATTAATTAATTGAATTTTAAATTCTATCAGCTGCCATGGTAGGATTTCAATTCATACCTCTGGAGTATTAGTCTGGATCTCCGGATTACTAGTCAAGTAACATCATCCCTGTTACTGTACCTGTTTCATTATGTGATTGTGAAATATGTGTTTTTATTTTGTTTAAAATCTCATTTTGAATATTAAAACTTTCAGTTGCTGAGAAAAGAAATGTTAGGTGAATGTGATTTGATTTCATCAACAAGAGTATGATGGTGAAATGGGTACAAAGCTTTCCAAAATCTGAAAGGGTGTTAGATACAGATTCAATAACAGCCTTCAAAGGGGATTGGATAACTAATTGAAGGAGCAAAAGTTGCAGGAGTAAAGGGAAAGAGCAGGGGCATGGGACTAAAGAAGACTCTTCAAAAGCAACACAAGCACAATGGGCCATATGGCCTCCTCTATGCTTTACGATTCTATGATGCTATGAATCTAAGACTGCTGGTTGATCTGAGGGTGCCTCAAATGCCACTTGATGCAACCACTGCAGCAGAAGTGAGAGCTCTTTCATTCTGACTGGCCTCATCGGTAGCAAAATGGATGTAAGTGGCAGCCCTGGTAAACATGGCATCCGTCACCTGGGAGATACACGTATGGGTGAAGGTCTTTCACCTCAACAAAGAAACAGCTCTGCTCTTTCAGTCTGCAAAGGTTCAAAACCTTCAAAAGACTGTCACATACATGGAGCCATCAATCCCCACTGAGCTCCCATCTTGTTGACCCTGGTGAGTTGCACACTGCTCAGGAAGCCCATATGCAGGCTGTTAAAGCCAGAATTCTGAGTTAAATTCAGAATTAATTGTCTTTTGCATATTTAAATGGCATGCCCGACATCTCCGTGGGGGTTTCCTTTATGAACGTGCACTAATTAATGCAGAAGTGAGTGAAAGCACGTCGGATTTCCAACTGTCAGCATTTCCTAGGGATTTAACCCCCCCATTTGCACCCAAACCTGCCCCTCCCCCACCCCACTTGCCAGTTAAAATTGCCCAAAGGATGGTCCAGAGAGCACCTGTGGAACAGGACCACAATCCGGGCCGCCTCAGGAGAGGAAAGAACTCTATCCCAGAAAGGGATACCTAAAGGAGAGGAGCAAAGATTGTTGGAGAATTATTGAATTGATTAAGCCCATTTTATGTAAAGCACAAAGTCCAATTATCACTGATCTATATTTCTTAAGCAATTACTAAAGCAATAGTCATTCCTACTCCAAGTCAACTTGCCATGCTGATGGCAAACAGCAACAAGTGGTATTTAAAATCCTTTATAGACTCTTATCACTCTCGTGACAATTCAACCCCCATATCAGCTAACAGATACTACTCCCCGCACAAAGTCCTACACCTCCCTAAATATGCACCCTTTCCTATACACACCCATCCCAAAAGACAGCCCCCCCAACATTCACCCGCCAAGCCACACCTTCCAACACACACCTAGCAACACAACCCCACCCAAAACACACATTCTCCCAATGCACACACACCAACCCACACCTCCCAACACGCGTCACCAGCACAACCCCTCCAAACACACACCCTCCTCCAACCCACACCTCCCAACACACACCCACCAGCACAACTCCTCCAAACACACACCCTCCTCCAACCCACACCTCCCAACACGCGTCACCAGCACAACCCCTCCAAACACACACCCTCCTCCAACCCACACCTCCCAACACACACCCACCAGCACAACTCCTCCAAACACACACCCTCCTCCAACCCACACCTCCCAACACGCGTCACCAGCACAACCCCTCCAAACACACACCCTCCTCCAACCCACACCTCCCAACACACACCCACCAGCACAACTCCTCCAAACACACACCCTCCTCCAACCCACACCTCCCAACACACACCCACCAACACAACCCCTCCAAACACACACCCTCCTCCAACCCACACCTCCCAACATGTACAAACAAGGAGCAGGAGGAGGCCATTCAGCGCCTCGAGTCTGCTCTGCCATGTGATAAGATCATAGCTGATCTGATGATAACCTGAAATCTGCATCCCATCTACCACCTATAACTTACCACCCCCTTTCTTACCAAGAATCTATCCAATTCTGCCTTAAAAATATTCAAAAATCTGCTTCCACCACCTTTTCAGGAAGAGAGTTCGATGGACACAGGACCATCTGAGTGAAAAGAATTCACCTCATCTCTGTCTTAAATGGACAGCCTCTTATTTTTAAACAGTGACCCCAAGTTCTAGCTTCTTCCACAACATGAACCATCTTTTCCACATCCATCCCCTGTCAAGACCACTCAGGATGTTATATGTTTTAATCAAGTCACCTCTTACTCTTCTAAACTCCAGCAGTTACAAGACCAGCCTTTTCTCATAAGACAACCCATGTATTCCAGGCATTAGTCTGGTAAATCTTCTCTGAACTGCTTCCAATGCATTTATATTCTTCCTTAAATAAAGTGACCAATACTGTACGCTGTACTCAAATATGGTCTCATTAGTGCCCTATTCAACTGAAGCATAACCTTACTTTTGTATTCAATTCCCCTCACAATAAATGATAACATTCTATTAGCTTTCCTAATTTCTTGCTGTACTTGCATACTAACCTTTTTTGATTCATACACTAGGAAAGCCAAATCCCTCTGCACATACCACCAATACAGACCCACCAACGTACACCTCCCAACACACACCGTCAATACACACCCCCAACACACACACCCCAATCTGCACCCTTCCCAAAACATACCAACCTCTCCCAAAACATACATTCCCCCAACGACACACTTCCAAACCCATCCCTCCCGATACAGATCTTTTTGACACATACACCTCTCCCATCTCTTCTAATACAAACACAGCCCCTCCCAACACCCTCCCCTCCTCCACACACATCTCCCCAGCACACACACCCACTCATACAAAGTCTGTGGTTAAACCCAGTATGACATCACAATCCCTTTAGCACATCATGTGAGTGCCCTCAATCCAGTTTTCTGCTGTGCCTTCACTCCAGTATCGCTGTATGTCTTTATTCCTGTATCACTGTCTGTCTTCACTCCTGTATCACTGTCTGCCTTCACCCCTCTATCACTGCCTGCCTTCACCCCTCTATCGCTGTCTGCCTTCACTCCAATACTTCGGTCAGCCCATGATCTGTTTAAACTGCCTAACTGCGTACCCTGAACCCAATTTACCCCTGCCTGCCTTTGCCCTGGTTTAACTGTCTTCATGTAAAGCCAAACAACCTGAATTAAAGCATATTATGTGATATGCAAATGATCAGAAGTGTTCCGTCAGTCTATCATTGGTCCTTTGATCAAAACATAATTCAAAGACTCGACACTAGAACCAATCGTATTGGATTCCGTGGGCTATTTAAGTTGATTGTCTGCCAGAATCCATTCTGTTAACTGACGTTCAGGTAAGGTGAGCTCATAACTGGTATGTGCCATTTCATTACTTAGATTCAATATTTGCTGACATACTCTGTATGGTTTATTCTATGCCTAGTACTTATGCTCATTGAAAAGGGTTACCACTGGGTAATAACCATGGTAGATTTGTGTCAACAAATTGTTTAAACACTAATGCCTCATTAACCAGTGTGGTACTGAAATAAAAAGAATAGAAGGATCTCATATTTCATTCCTGGTCATTGCTGAATTTGCTGATGTTAACTAAGGTAGCAGTAGAACTAACAAAACTGTTCAAGAGAGCAAAAATGAAGAACCCCTGCTCCTGATTGCTATTCTTGTTTGGGTGTGTATGCACATACATACATGCATTGGGGATGTATATGTACATATGTGAGTGTATATATGTGTGGGTGCTGTGCCATGTGCATGTATACGTGTGTGTATGTGTATATGGGTTGGAAATGTGTATGGAAGTGTTTACATGTGTGGGTGTGGGTCCATGTATATGTATGCATGTGAGTGTGCAAGGGCATGGGTACGTGTGTGTACAGGTATGGGTCTGTGCATGCGTGTGAGTTTGTACGTTTGGGCTGGACATCAGTTGAAGACAGTATTGGACTCAGAGCAGTCACCCCATTTGAAGGTGTCTGCCAATGCTGTCATAATCTGGACAGTGTGGAGGGGAGAACAGCTGGAATGGCCACAGCTGTGTGTCACTGCCATCACATTGACTCTGTACATGATGGTTATGACCCCATGATTTGAGTGCAGATGGCATCATTGTGTTGAAGCATCTGATCTGCACAGAAAACATCAGTCAATAAAGCCATCCTATTAACAATGCCAGAAATGTCCCTTCCCTTCCTCCAGGCAGAGAACTGAGTCCAAATATATCCGTTAAAAACTGGCAGGAGGGCAGGGAATCCAGGCAAACAATTCATTATCCTCCCACATTATAGCACTGACCCTGGGCACCAACAGAGCTAGCCTGTTCTAGTGGGAAACCTGGTGTTGGTTGCGCTGGAGCAGGGGGCCTGGTAGTGGCCACCCCTCTCTGTCTTCTATCCTTGTCCCTCTATGGAGGCTTCTGGAACTCATGGACAGTCTTCAGTGCCACTGCCGGCTGCCTCTGTGACCTTTAAAGCTCCTCCTCAGCAAGTGTCCCAGACCTCCCATGCCAACAGAACCAGGCTCGCACTGTGTGGTTGACTTCTGGCAGTGGGAACCTGCACTGCTGTCAAACAAGCTGAGGGGGGTCAAGGTAGAGCTGGGAAAATTGACCCAGAGGAAAATCCAGCCAGGAACATGCACATTTTTCTCCAAGATTTCTGACCATTGGAAATCTGGTGTCCTCCAGCATTGGTAAGACACAAGTTAAGCCATCCACATAAACGACAAAGACCATTTGTTTCCAAGACAGTGTATCAACAATCTTTCTTCCCAAGGAAAATCCCACAATTGAACAAGCTGCCAAAGAAAATAGTCACAACCCCATCACTGGAAATCTTCAAGATTTAATATCTTTAGATTATTTCCATTTCTAAGTTTTCATTACCAGGACTACCATCCCAGCAGGTCAGGCCTGATTTAGCTAGCGCTACCCATATGAATGTTGGTGGAATATGGATATAAGTCTGTGATACTGATACAACTAAAGCAGAAGCAGAAAGGTTTCTCTGAGGTGATTCAGGGTTAAGAATCATCAGAACAAAGCACTTGGGATTAGGAGTAGGCCATTCAGCACTTTGAGCCTGTTCTGCCATTCGATAAGATCATGCCTGATCTGGTTGTGGTCTCAACTCCACTTTCCTGTCTATACCCTATAACCCTTGACTCCCTTGTCTAAAAAAACCTGTTTAACTCTGCTTAGACTCATGAGATGTGAGTGCTTCAATCATCATCATCTCATGCATTCAGATATCAGGTATTCCGCTGAGTGGCAGAATGAGAGAGGGAGACAGCTGTAGCCAGAGGAAGTGGGGCTGCAACACCCAGAGGAGCAGCAGGCTCATGAGGGTGAAAAGGGCCATGGAAGAGGAGGACAAAGAGGGCCACAATTACATGTTCAGGCTGCAGAAGCCGTAAACCTGCCAGAAGGGTTTACCAACATAGGAGCTGCATCCTGGAGATGGCAGAACCTCAGTGTGCCTGAAACTACTGTGCCTGGCCAAGGAGAAGTTCATCAAGCGGTGCACACCACACAGGCACAGGACCCGAGCTCAATAGGATATGGTGGCCACCCAAATGCCTGTGACAGTGATGAACCTCACCCTGATGCTTAACTTTTACACCTCAGTTTCATTCCAGGGGCCCTCAGGAGACATCTGTGGGATATGCCACTCTGAGGCCTATCACTGCATCAATCTCGCCACAAATGTCATGTTTAAGAGGGGCAACCATTGCAAACAGCTCCTTCAGCAACGTCCCCTGGAAACTGTCATGACTTCTGTGAGGCAGTCCCAGGTGCCCCAGCTTTACAGTTTGCCTGGACAATTCATGGATGAATACTCAGTGACAAGGGCTTTGCACTGAATATATGGCTCCTTACATCTCTGTGGAACCTTTAACCACAGCTTCTCATCAACAAGGGAAATTGTTGAACAGGCCATAGGCCTTCAAAAATTCTGGGGAAGCTCTGCAATAGGCCCCAGCAAGGCTCACATTTATCATGGTGGTATGCTGTACTCTGTACAACATGACGCTCTAGAGGGGAGAGGTTTGGAGAGTGAGGAGCTCCTTGAGAGTGCTTCCATCTCTAAGGAGGAGGAAGATTTGGAGGGGCCTGCAGACCAGGTTGCCAATCTACCTGAGACACCGCTGTCTGGGCGCATTAAAATGTGTGCCAGGGAGACCCGTGAGTCACTCATACAAACACATGTCTCTGGGCTTCCCTTAAACTCCCGTATAAACAATTCAGTTTTCACTCTCAAATAGCCTTATTGACCTTTTTTTTGAAAATCCATACCATCAGTACATCAAGCCAAGGCATACATTCCACATTGATCCAATACAGTCCAGGCTGCTGATGATCCAATACTGCAGAAATGAGTACAGGAGATTTTTTTTTTATGCAGCACATGACATTGAATGTTTGAGAAGCGATCAACTCTTTGACATAACATGACCCAGTAAGATCCAAATGCAACTAGGTGGATTTATGTGCGTGCTTACAGATGCTCCTACATATTACTTTCCGAGCACAAGCAGTGGTGACAGGCTACTCACTTCCTGCTCCATTGCTTTCAATGGCAGGGGGCAGGCACCCTCTGGTAGTTTGAGGCCTAGAGGGCCCCAGTACTTGAGAGGCCGCCTACGTCAGTGCAGGAGCCACCTGTCTTCACGGCCTCATGAGGCATTAGTGTCACTGTCTTTATCTGCCAAAAATATACATTATTCATAAAATTTGAAAAGCTACATTATTTAATGTTAACTTTGAATGACTATGTAAAGTATCAAACAGATCAGTTTCTTTCCATAGAGTATGTGGTGCCTCACCATACTTATAATTACAGGTTATATTTACAATAATTATTTCATGCTAAACATATCACCCAAAGCATTTTACAGGGTTCTAGGCCCTCAGTTGGTGTACTACAACTGAAAGGCCTTAGAAAGCGGTGTTTCCCCATTGATCCTTTGTGGTGGCTGCCCAAAGCTTAAATAAATCTCTCAGCACATAGTCCTGAACCTTGGAATGTGACAGTCTGCAACTCTAGGTCATGGACAGCTCGCTACACTGGAAGAACAACAAGTTTCAGGCAGACCAAAGAGCGTCTTTCACTGAGTTGCTGGTCCTCCAGCAACAGTTAGTGTTTATCTCAGTGTGTGGTCCTGTGAACAGTCCACAGAGAACAGAGCCCTGCTGTATCTAGCTGCTCAGCTTGAACTTCAACAAAAAAAAATGCATTTCCAGACTTATTTACAAAGACACATTCCAGAGGGAGGTGCGCGACGGTCTCTCCCCCCATCTTCTCCACCCCAGCCACCTGGAGGGCAGCATGCAGAGGAGCCAGGACTCCAGGAATACAGGAAGGATCCGATGGGGGTGGCCCTTCACACCACCACCAATCAGCGTCCTGGTGCTTGTTAGAAAGCTCTGATGAGGAGGCATTCTGCAAACTGACTTTGACATTCTGCTCAGAAACCATTCAAATATGATCCACCATTTCCGTTTCCCACAGAGCCTCGAGGACTTTGGGGTCAAAGGTGCTTTTCTGAAGAGACTTTTCCAACTGACCGGAGGTTCTGCAGCAACGTGGCCAGATCCATTCTTCACAACACTGGGGACAGATAAAACCTCAGCACATAGTGACACTTGGTGTTTGCGTACTGCGGATCCACACAGAGCATGTTACAGACACACCCAAGGCTAAGGGCAATGTTGGGTATGTTTTCTCCGCATTTATCTAGAGATTCGTATATCATATCCCTCTGGACATGGTCAGATGGGCAGAGGGTCTATCTCCATGCCAGAAACACATGGAGAGGTGGTCCCAGGGTATCAGGCAGCCACTCCTTGACCCTTTCAAAGCCCAGTTGTTCTTCCTTCCTGACCTGAAGAACATGAGCACCCGGAGAGGAGTCCAGGCATCACCGGCTCTTCTCACCAACCATCCTTCCACAGAGATTGTGGATGATGTGCAGGTCAATGGGCACCTCCTGCATGCACAAGGGACACCATCATTGGACAAAACCATGCCTTCATATGCCAGAAAAATGGCTGCCCTCACTGCAAGAATGAACTCCTCCATCACTCGGACAGATGTTGTAGTGCCTCGCACTGCACATCCAGCGTCTGCTGCCTTGTTGATAACTCCCGAGGCCAACCATTTGCTTGAAGCTGAGCACTACCTTCCCCTTGTGATTTATTGTAAAAATAGGTTAATTGTGGGGCTTGGATAGTGTGTGTGTGTGTGTGTGTGTGTGTGTATGTATGTATGTGTGTGTGTATGTATGTGAACGTGTGTGTGTGTGTGTGTGTGTGTGTATGTTGTGTGTGTGTGTGTGTGTATGTATGTCTGTGTGTGTGTGTGTGTGTATGTGTATGTGTGTGTGTGTGTGTGTACGTGTGTGTGTGTGTGTGTATGTGTATGTGTGTGTGTGTATGTCTGTGTGTGTGTGAGTGTGTGTGTGTGTGTGTAAGTGTGTGTGTGTATGTCTGTGTGTGTGTGTGTCTGTGTGTGTGTATGTGTGTATGTCTGTGTGCGTGTGTGTGTGTGTGTGTGTGTGTATGTGTGTGTGTGTGCGTGTGTGTATGTATGAGAGAGATTTAATTGAATTGAAGACAGCTGGTCTGGAGATTTGGAAGTATCAAAAGAAGTCAGGTAGAGAGGGGTTTGAAATACTAAATACATAAACATGGCTGAAGTCTTAGAATGTGAGGTGAGAGGAGAATTTGCATTTTTAGATAAATCAGGGCAGTTTGAATTTCAAAGAGATAGTAGGATGTTTACACCTAGCCAGAGAAGATAGGCTAAGCAGCGTGTTTATTTTTCCCAAAGGTTACTGACCATATTCGCACCTTGAAAAATTTTATATTATGAGAAAGTACATTTTCAAAGAGATATGGAACAAAGGAAGCTACAGTTTAAAGAGAGAAAAAGGTATATAAAGGAGAATGAAAAGCTATGATGGGAGAGGCTCTGTGATATCTAACAGGTGCTTGCAAAACAGCCTCTAGCTATGTCTGCATGATTCAGCTGCATCCAGCCCTTAAAGGTGATAACTGTGCTGGCCTGCCTTTCTAACTTTAAAATCTATTTTTGGACTGTTGCCTTACAAGGGGGTGTATTTGGGAGTCAGGTTCCACAGAGATCATGGATGATGTGCAGGTCAATGGGCACCTTCTATATGCACTGGGTGGTCTGCTGGAGGTAGCTTTCCACGAGGGTCACCACTCCATCAATGGACAAAACCATGCATTCATATGCCAGAAATATGGCTGCCCTCATGGCAGCTCCTCCTCTGAGGTCTCAAGCACTGCATGTCTTCAACAGTTCCTTATTTTCAACTTGACCTATGAGAATGTGATGAGTGATTTGAGGGTTCTGCGCTTTCCAACAGCTCCTTTTGACCGTTCGTCTAAAGCAGGGCTCATTAGAAGTTTATCATGGCGTCTTCTATGTAGTTATTCATTTTCTAGGGAGATCCACGCTGCCCTAACCCTCAGCAACCGGCTGACCTGTGGCCAGTCCTCCCAGCTCCATTGCTTTCTCCTCCATCAATGTCAGTATTGCCAGGGCAACCTGCACCCAGTATGTTGCTGTTCCCTGGCATTGTGAGCTCTCTTCCCATGCAAACATTGACATACATATTGTCATTATCACAGAATCACAAAATTTTAATGGCAAAGAAAGAGGCCATTTGGCCCATCATGTCTACACCAGCTCTCCAAATGAGCATTATGACCTAGTGCCATTTCCTGCCTTTACCCTGTACCCCTGCACATTGTTTATATTCAAATAACCTTCTAATGCCCTCTTGAATGCCTCGATTGAACCTGCCTCCAACACACTTCCAGGCAGTGCCCTCCAGACTCAAACCACTCATTGTGTGAAAAAGTTTTCTCTCACGTTATATTTGCTTCTTTTGCAAATCACTTTAAATCTGTGCCCTCTCGTTCTTGATCCTTTTACGAGTGGGAACAGCTTCTCCCTATCTACTCTGTCCAGCCCCGTCATGATTTGGAACATCTCTATCAAATCTCCTCTTAGCCTTCTTCTCTCCAAGGAAAACAGTCCCAACCTCTCCAATGTATTCTCATAGCTGAAGTTCAAGCACCTTTTGTAAACATGGTATTCCAAATTGCACTCACCCTGCCAGGCCTCAACAGATCATTGAATCACTCCTGGCACCGCAACCATTTCCATGCACCCACCAGCTGCTGACTACCTCTGCGACATCCAGCCTTGCTTTCTTGGTTTAGTTTGCTGGCCTCCTCCTTCCACTGACTGGGAAGAGGACCTCTTTCTGTGCCCCTACTGCCGGGAGAAGCACCTCCAAGGAGGCACCACTGAACCCAGGAACACATCCTTCCTCTAACTGCAGCCAATTCTTCAAAGATTCCCTTGCTTGATCTCCCTTTCAGTCTCCTAAATCTTTAAGCACTTTGATCCAAGTGTCGCCATCCCTTTAAATGCGGTGCCCCTGTTTCAGCTTCTGGGACCTCCTCCCACCCACCACCAGCTATTCACAGGGTCCCGCACCCAGCAGCTGCCCACACAATCTGCTTTCCTGCCCCACAGCCCAAGGTCAGAACGGTAAAATCCAGCACCTAGTTTCACATAATGGTGAACATGTTTAAAAAAGGAAGACTTACAGCACCTTTCGTAACCTCCCAAAGCACTTTACAGCCAATGAAACACTGTTGAAGCGTAATTATTGTTGGGACACAGGAAACTTGGCAGCTAATTTGTGCACAGTATGATCCCACAACTCTAACAACTCCGGTTGGGTATTTTCCTGGAGGTTTCATCACCTGACCTCTCACCTTCCAATTGCTCCACACAGTCAAAATCGCTTTTTCGATCCACCTCAATATTTGTATAAGCAAATAGACAAAAGTGTTCAAAGAAAATGAAAAGCTCTGTTTTTAATGAGCTCTTGGCTATTACTCGGGGCAGTGTCTGGAAAACTCTGAGGTACTCCGGACCGTTGGCAAGGCTAGAGTTTGGACAGGCCCATTGCCTGTTTGGTGGATAAATCCAAATCAGACCACCATCAGCAAGGTGAGATATCTGCAAATTAATGGGAATGTGGGTGTAAACGTTTTCTGTGTCCTCCCAGCCTTCATGGGACACATGTACGCAGCCCATGAAATTAATAAACTTGCACCCCTCTGGCTTACAGCTTTGAGAGACAAGCTTCAGTCAGCTCTGAGGTCCCACACCAACAACCTTCTGGCAATATGAGCTATGTGCTCCTGCCTGAGCTGGTATATAGGTCCCAGCCCCTCCCAGTGCCCACCGGGTTGAATAGCCTCTCAAATGCTAACTGTTTAGGCCAGGTATGCCTCAAGTTACAGCCTGTTGACCACATGCACTGCACTTGTGCCTATACTTCGGTCACCAGAGTGTCCAGTCTGAAGTTGAAAGGCCTGGTTCCTAATCTCAGCCAATCTTCAAACACGTGGATTTAGTGCTGCATTCTATTGCGCTGACTCTACCTCCTCAGCAGCTGAGATCAGCTAATAGCACAGCTCAGAGATCAACCTGTTCTGTATGAGTCGGTACCAGACTAGGCATCATCATTGAATGATACAGCACAGAAGGAAGCCATTCGGCCCATCATGCCTGAATCGGCTCTTTGAAAAAGTTATCCAGTTAGTCCTAGTCTGCCCATCTTTCCTCAGAGCCCTGCAAATTTCTCAATTTTCAAGTATATTCCCTTTTGAAAATTACTATTGAATTTGCTTCCACCACCCTTTCAGGCACTTTATTCCAGATTTTAACAGCCTACTCTATAAAATAATTTCTCTTCACCTCCCAACTGGTTCTTTTGCCAATCATCTTAAATCTGTGTCCTTTCATCATCAACCCTGCTACCAGTGGAAACAGTTTTACCTTATTTACTCTTTCAAAACACCTCGTAATTTTGAACACCTCTATTGAATCTCCCTATAACTTTCTTCACTCTAAGGAGATTAATCCGAGCTTCTCCAAACTCTCCACATAACTGAGGTCCCTCACCCTTGGCACTATTTTGGTAAATTGCTACAGCACTTGTCTCTAAGCCTTGACATCCTTCCCAAATGTGGTGTCCAAAATGTGCAATAACAGAGGATCCCAGTGGTTGAATTGTTGACCATCTTGAAGTCAGTTATCATACACTGAAATCTTTGTGTAAGTTAATAGCAGTGATCATATATAGCTGACTTATGTGAGACTTTGTCTCCTCTCTGGAGAAAATTGAAGTAAGACATTTTCATGGGACAGCGCGATGCTCTGTGAATCTTTTACAAAACAATACAAATGTACCTCTTAATTTAGTTTGTAGATTATATTGTCTACCAATTTGCATTCTATTTGAAGAACCATTTTCTATAGGAGCTAAATGTTTATAAATGCATATATTTTTTATTCTTTCATGGGATGTGAACATCACTGGCTAAGCCAGCATTTATTGCCCATCCCTAATTGCCCCCGAGAAGATAGTGGTGAGCTGCCTTCTTGAACCACTTTAGTCCATGTGGTGTGGGGAGGGAGTTCCAGGCGTATGCTGTTAAGGAGGGAGTTCCAGGATTTTGACCCAGCGACAGTGAAGGAACAGCGATATAGTTCCAAGTCAGGATGGTGCGTGGCTTGGAGGCAGACTTCCAGATGCTGTTCCCATGTGTCTGCTGCCCTTGTGTTTCTAGATGGTAGGGGTCAAGTGCTTGGAAGGTGCTGTCGAAGGAGAGCTCTATTTCCATGAGATTCCATTTTCCAGTTCCTGAGTTCAACTTCCAGTGAAAAGATATTCTAAGTGCTATTTAAGTTCCTCACAGGTTGCTACTCTAGTATAGGAGCACTATAATCCTCCTGTAGTGAATATTAGGAGGAGTCAGGCACTGCCTGATACAACTCAATGTTTCAATTGCTCACCCTTCGTATACAATCCAAGTCAGATCAGGAAGAAAAGAAAGACTTGAACTTATATAGCGTCGTTCACTCTCTCAGGACACTCCAAAACACTTGACGACTAATAAAGTGTTCTTTTTAAATTGTTGTCACCATTGTTATCTAGAAAACAGGGCAACTAATTTGTACACAGCAAGATCCCACAAACAGCAATGAGATAATGACCAGATAACCTGTTTTAATGATGTTGGCTGAGGGATAAATATTGGCCAGAACATGGGGACAAACTCCCCTGTTCTTCTTCAAGTAGTTTTATTTTAATTATTCTTTCATTGGATATGGGTGTGAAGATGGTACACTCTCCAATCCCGCAACGGCCACAGAGACTCAGGCTTCCTTTTAACCGGTTTTATTCAAGTATATGCAAGGGAGCCGCAATCATTCCTAAGAATGAAGGCCCAGCTCCCAGATTGATTACATTTCATTACTTTTGTACTTTTTCTTATCATAATACATTTGAGTACGTTTGAATACATCCTATCGGTAACCGACACACCAGTCCCATGCTAACTCTATCCTATTGAGTACATAAACATGTGATTTTGCTAACCAATTATTCTAAAGGATGTATACATAATTATATTATCCAATCAAAATTAAAACACGTACGCAAAGACCTTGGTTCTCACAACTCAAGACTATTTGTGTTTCATCAAAGCCCCCTCTGTCCCTTGTTCGTCTTCCCATATCTAAGCTAAAACAATCTGCCCTTTCCCTATGTGAGAGGGGAGTACACTTAATCTAATTTATGTCATACTTTTGTCTCTAGTCTGACTCTCAAGGCTGTGCAATGTTCATCTGGTAGGAGCCATGTCTGCCTGAAGATTTTAAGGGTTTTTCAGTAAATTCTTACAGTATTCTCTTTTAGCATTTTTAATTTCCTCCTAACAGGGTGTCACTGGCAAGGCCAACATTTGTTTCCCACCCCTAATTGCTCTTGAGAACATGGTAGTGAGCCACCTTCTTGCAACTACTGCAGGTACACCCACAGTGCTGTTAGGAAGGGAGTTTCAAGATTTTGACCCGCGACAGTGAACGTACAGTGATATAGTTCCAAGTCAGGATGGTGTGTGGCTTGGAGGAATACTGCAAAGGCTACAGTTTCTGACAACATTCCAGCAACAGTACTGTAGACTTGTGCTCCAGAACTAGCTGTGCACTTAGCCAAGCTATTCCAGTACAGCTACAATACTGGCATCTACCTGACAAGGTGGAAAATTGCCCAGCTATGTCCAGTCCACAAAAAGCAGGACAAATACAATTAGTCAATTACCTTCCCTTCTATCTACTCTCAATCACAGCAAAATGATGGAAAGTGTCATCAACAGTGCTATCAAGCGGCACTTACTCAGCAATAACCAGCTCACTGATGCTCAGTTTGGGTTCCGCCAGGGCCACTCATTTGCTGACCTCATTACAGCCTTGGTCCAAACATGGCCAAAAGAGATGAACTCCAGAGGTGAGGTGAGGGTGATTGCCCTTGACATCAAGGCAGCATTTGACCGAGTGTCCTAGGCACAACCATCTTCAGCTGTTTCATCAATGACCTTCCCTCCAAAATAAGGTCAGAAATGGGGAAGTTCACTGATGATTGCACAATGTTCAGCACTGTTTGCGACTCCACAGATACTGAAGCAGTCCATGTCCAAATGCAGCAAGACCTGGACAATATCCAGGCTTGGGCTGACAAGTGGCAAGTAAGATTTGTGCCCCACAAGTGCCAGGCAGTGACCATTTCCAACAAGAGAGAATCTAACCATCTCTCTTTGACATTCAATTACATTACCAGTGCTGAATCCCCACTGTCAATCCTGGGGGTTATCTTTGACCAGGAGCTGAATTGGACTAGCCATATAAATACTGTGGCTATAAGAGCAGGTCAGAGGCTAGAAATCCTGTAACAAATATCTCACCTCCTGACTCCCCAAAACCTTTTCAGCATCTACAAGGCATAAGTCAGGAGTGTGATGGAATATTCTCTACTCGTCTGGATGAGTGCAGCTCCAACAACAGAAGAAGTTCAGCGCCATCCAGGACAAAGCAGCCCATTTTATTGGCGCCTCATCCACAAACATTCACTCCTTCCACCACTGATGCACAGCGGCAACAGTGTGTACCATCTACAAGATGCACTGCAGGAATTCTCCAAAGCTCCTTAGACAGCACCTTCCAAACCCATCTAGAAGGACAGGGTTCTACCATCTAGAAGGACAAGGGCAGCAGATGCATGGGAACACCACAACCTGGAAGTTCACCTCCAAACCATACACCATCCTGACTTGGAACTATCTCTTTGTTCCTTCACTGTCGCTGGGTCAAAATCCTGGAACTCATTCCCTAACAGCACTCTGGAGGCCTACACCACATGGACTGCAGTGGTTCAAGAAGGCAGCTCACCACCAACTTCTCAAGAGCAATTTGGGATGGGCAATAAAAATACTGGCCTAGTCAGCGACGCCCGTGTCCTGTGAAAATAAATATATAAAAAACTTGAAGATGGTGGTACTGCCCTTGTCCTAGTAGATGTCAAGGGTTTGGAGGGTTCAAGAAGGCAGCTCATCACCACCTTCTCAGGGGCAATTAGGCATGGGCAATAAATGCTGGCATAGCCAGCGAAATGCACATCCCCTGAAAGAATTTAAATATTGAGCTATGGTGAGTTGCTGCAGTGCACCTTGTATATGGTACACACTGCAGCCACTGGTTGTGGAGGGAGTGCATGTTTAAGTTGTTGGATGGGGTGCTGATCATGGGAGCTGCTTTGTCCTGGATGGTGTCTCATGGGATCTTTTCCATCTGGTTTAAAATCTCATCCAAAAGACAGCACCTATTTCAGTGCAGCACTGCCTCAGCCCTGCATTAATAAGAATTATGTGCTCAACTCTTGAATGGGACTTCAACCCACATCTTCTGAGCCAGGTGAGTGTGCTATCCACTGTGCCATGCCTGGTAAAGAAGTGTAGCATCTCAAAGAATGAACTGAGAAGCATTGGGGGTCCATATACACAAATCTTTGGAGAAAAAGTTGATTAAAAAAATATTTTAAATGATACTGGAACCTTGGCATTATAAAATGAGTCATAGAGAACAAAAGCAAGGAAACTATGGTAAACCTTTATTTGTCACTGATCAGCCTAAAGTAGAATATTGTGTCCAATTCTGTGCATCACAATTGAGGAAGGATATCAAGGACTTAGAGCAAGTCCAGTGGAGATTTACCAGAATGATACCACACTAGTGCTCGAGAATGATACAGCACTAGTGCTTGAGAGGACCTGTCATCCAAAAGACATCTCCAACAACGCAGCACTCCCTCAGTACTGCAAGATTCAATCTATATTTTGCCCCATGTCTCTTGAACCCATAATCACTTGACTCAAAAGACAAGAGTGCTGTCACAAAGCCACAGTTGACACTAAAATGAAGCTCCTACTGGTTACAGATTAAATATTCCTCCCTCTTGTTGGTACCACGGCCAGAAACATACTCAACGGTGAAAACGAGTAGAGATTCAGTTCTGATCTCCATCCAATATTCCTATTGACTTTCCCTGAAGATAAGGGAAGGCAGCTGAAAAATATAGCATGTCTCCATTACTCTGACACAGCTTGCTTTTTTACGTTTCTGTTACATTTTGGGATTTGTTGACTTTTTTCACAGAAAGAAATATTGCTCATTTTGCAAAGCAGTGTATTGACGAAAGTTTTATTTTAACCATTGCATTGGAAGGTGGATAAGACATCAGTGGGATAGATATTGGTCTGAAAGCTATAAGTATTTCACCAAACTGTCTCGGTAGTTAATAAACATCTCACACCCAACATGCTGGGAAGTCCATATACCAGGGTACTCAGCAGAGACTGTCTGGTATTGCCTCTGACCTGAGACTATGCAAAGATGAGATAAACAAAGATACATGCAGTCAGTTAGGTACAACAAAAGCTGGAGAGTCAGTCAGGTTATAAATAGAACATTCAGGAGAAACTTTGGCCAAACTTATAAGAATGCAGGCGGAAAGTTGGTTTGGTTAAGCAAGATGAATCACTTGTTCCTCATTAGCTCTTTAAGCTCTTTCAGTCCTAGAGCCCTCCAAGGTTTCTTCATTTGTGCAATTCTTGCACATTCCCGAGTTCCATCACCCCACAATTGTCCACTGTTCCTTCAGTGACAGAGACTTTAAGTTCTGGAATTCAGTCCTTAAATCTCTCCATTGCTCTTCCTCTCTCTATGTTTCTCTCCTCCTTACAACCTATTCTTTGACCAAGCTGTTGACCATCTTTCCAAATATCTCCCTATGTGGATCGGTATCAAATTTTGTTGGAAAACCCGCTTGTGAAGCACCTTAGTGCATTTTACTTCATTAAAGGCACATTATAAATGCAAGATTTTGGTGTTGTTGCCCTGCCTGTTCATTCACTGTGAAATTAAGCAGCTTAGCGATTCATATCTGCCTTCATCCCACCAGTTATTTTCAATCACTGCTTTCAAAAAGATTGGAGGGGCATGTTTGGGGGAACATACCAAAGTCAGAAGTATCCTGTTCAGACCACAACAAGTTCTGATTGTTAGAACCTTTAGTCAGGCTATTATATAAGTAGACCTTAGCCAGTGTGAGTCTTCTGCGGAGTGCAAGCAGCATGAGACCCACTTATAGGAGCCTGTGCCATTGAAACGGAATGAGTGTCTCAAACACACATGACAGTCTAATGGTCTCACAATATCTATTTATGCCTGATAAAGGCTTTAGCCCTGAACGAATGGAATGGAATATAATTAAAATAGTGAAAAGAGGGTTTTCAGACACATATTGGTCCATTGTATCTCTGCAATGTCATCTCACAGCGTTTCTCTCCCGTAACATTCACAAAGGCATAGAACAATGAAGACCTCAATAAGATGAGCTGGAAAGTATCAACTTGACATGAAAAATGATGGAAATAGTGCTCCAAATAGTTGGACATTTTAATATTTATATATTTTATGCCCAGGATCAGAAGTGATCCATTGAAATCCTGGCTGTTTACATCAGCAAGTGATAAGAACATTTATAATTGGCTAATCAGTTGTGTTTAACAGAACAGTTACTAAATATATCTCCAGAGGCTGCAATCATATATCTACAACAAAAAAATTAATGAGATGATTATGCTCCAGGCTGCAGTTCTGTTTGTTTGTTGCCTGCTAATGTGTGAGTGTATCAGCCATTACCATTTCCAAAACAGCTGATCAGGGGTCCCACTATTCGTCTTTGATCACAAAACCACACAGAGTATAAATATCCAAAATCTGACAATGAACACTGGATCAGATGGTACACATTACCATCAGTTCAAACAAAGCAAATCTTCCCCTGTTCAAACTTCTTTAGTTGGCCCACCACAAGCCCCATCTTCACAATCCCAGTCCCACTGGAAAGGTCTTGGAAGAAATCACAGCGAGCTCTCAGCCCATTCAACATCAGCCTCCCAATCAACTTGACCTGACCTCCACCTCCCCTTTCTCTGAGAGAAGCTCAATGTGGAGCCCCAAGCCTCTCAGCCTCTGTCCTGCTATGAACTCAGCCTGAGTTAAGGCCCCATCCCTACCTTCTGTTTGAAGTGCAGCCCCAACCCTTGAGTTGGATGAAGTTAAGTAAAGAGAAGTTCAAGGTGCTTCAACATCTGTTTAAAACAAACTCAGGGGCAAATTCCTTTTCATGCTTGTAATGCTCCAAGGAATTTAATTTCCAGGATTATTCCTTAAAATCACAGGTGCAAGATTCAAACTCATTATCCTCAGATTCAGAATGTTCATTGATCTTTTAGAAAGCTCTTAATCTGAGGGCACTAAATAATTCCGAATACTTAAATATTTGCTGATTGCAAACACAAGCAAAGGAAAAGCATGTGGGGTATTTTATTTTTTTAATTTCTTCCCTTCGTTAGGGGAGAGAAAAAGAGAGGCACATGGACTGCAGCGGTTCATGAAGGCAGCTCACCACCACCTTCTCAAGGGCAATTAGGGTTGGGCAATAAATGCTGGCCTAGCCAGCGATGCCCACATCCCATGAACAAATAAAAAAAGAGCATGTAATTGGGGGTGCAGGAACTGACAGAAAAGGCACAGGCCCACAATGATTGTTAGGCACAGAATCATCCTCTCTACTGTACAAAAACTTTCTGCCCCAGTGTAAGATAGGGTAGAGGTGCCGGGACTCAGGGCAGGGTAGTATGGGCGGTGAGGTATATGTGATGTGAAAGGCCCATGGAACCAGCACAGGTGAAGCTGCTTCACCCTAACACAAATCATAGGCAGCAAGATCAGCACTCAGGATATCAGCTCACCTGCTGCTCCTGATGGTAAGATAAATATCACTCCCTGACTTGGCTTCCCACTATCCCCACCAAACTCCTTAGCCAGCAAAATAGGCCTCGGGCCATATGCAATCATCAGTAGGGTTGCTAACTGTGACTAAACACATTCCTGGAGGTTTCATCACATAACTTGCCCCTACACTCCAGCCATTTGTTGGCCAACACATCCATCCTTGTGACTCACGGTCTCCCTGCGCCAATTGGAAAGTCAAAAGATTCATTGCCCAATTGGATGATGCTTGACTGTCAGCCAAAGAGCCTTTTTTTCTCATTTTCAATATTTTTATATCTTGTAAAGAAAAATGTTCAAAGAAAATTTAATATTCCAATGATTTTGTTCCAGGACATTTTAAAGAAAATTTCAAAGAAATTTTAAAAAACCCTTTGTTGATGCCCCCATGACTTTTCTCCAGGATTGTACAAGCAATGTTCTGGAGATTGACCTTCAATTCCTGGAGACTCCAGGCCAATCCTGGAGGTCTGGCAACCCAAGTCCAGTCTCAAGCCTTGCAGCAATTTGCTGACCACACCAGGTTCAGTCCTTGGATCCTGCTCTGTGTAATTCCCACCCTAACTTTCAGCTCCTGACTTCTCCCGACTTGCTCCCTCTCATACTGTGGAGCTTGCCTTTTTGCTGCACATCATGTCTGTCTTTAGCTTAAGTATCCAGTTTCTCTTATCTTGCCCTGCCGACACTGCAGCTGCAGATCCCCCAAGGTAGCAATTGGAGGACTGAGTACAGGCTGTCTCCAGGTTTGAGAGTTGCCATGCTCCCTCAGCCCATGCGATATTACAGCAGCTCCAGATGGTCATACCCATTCAGCGATGGCACCAACCTCCGAACTGGTACACATTGACTGTCATCCGACTGTGAGCTCCATAAAACAGGTATAAGGTATAAACTGAGTGCACAAAAGGAGCGAGTGTCACACAGGGAATGTGGGAAATATGCAAGGATGGAAGGAGAGAAAAACAGATACAGAAAAATTGAGAAAGAAACAATAATCAAGAAACAAAATATAGAGGTAGAGACATGATAAGAGGAAGTGCGAGAGGTCTTGCGAGTGTGGGGTAAAGAGAAAGACCAAGAGAGAGATGCAGGCTGGGATTTTCCATCCCAGTCGTGATGAGACCTGGCCCAGGAGATTCAGCAGCCCGGCCAAAAGTCCATTGATTTTCGGTGAGACTGGAAGATCCCGGCAGCGGGGACGAGGCCGGAAAATCCCACCCGTAGAGACACGATCCCCTCACTCTGTTTAAAATTCAATTCTCCTGATTGCCGTTTCTCCGCTGCATTATTGGTTGTTTGGATGACCCGCACTTGTTCAAAACAACAACCGGACCTCACCTCCCAAAAATGTTGCAGTGTGAAATTGGACTCACAAGTGTTCCAAAAAGTAAACTAAATTGGGGATCAGCTGGAGACTCAGCGTGCTGGGAGATATCAATAGATGATGGTGGTCAGGAGACAAATTTATTGAAGGTTTATAAAACACGCCTGGAATTCTCTATTTTTACTTATTTTGTCAGCAGGTGGCCCTGCTCTATCTTCTTCAGGTTCCTTTACTCTTTCATGGGCTGTGGCATCACCGGCAAGGCCAGCATTCATTGCCATCCCTAACTGAGTGACTTGCCAGGCTATTTCAGAGGACAGTTAAGAGTCACTTCTGCGGATCTGGAATCACATGTAGGCCAGACCGAGTAAGGATGGCAGATTTCCTTCTCTAAAGGACATTAATGAACCAGATGGGTTTTTAAAACAATTGATAATTTCACAGTCACCATCATTACGACTAGCTTTATATTCTAGGTTTACGAATTGAATTCAAATTCCACCAGCTGCCGTGGTGGGATTTGAGCCTATGTCTCCAGTATATTAGCCTGAGCCTCTAGATTACTAGGCTAGAGAAATTCTCACTACGTCACATACTCCACATAAGAGAAAGCAAATGTCCCCAAAGGATTCTCATGCGTTGTCCCCAAAAGGAAGGGCCAGGTTAGAGAGACTACCTAACCAGAGAGGCAAAATGTCTTTGTTTATTTCCAAAGCTTTTTTTTAAGCCAACATACTGCCAGTCAGAACAAGGAAGGAGTAGACACAGGCCCAGGTTTGACAGTTCAAGGGCTGAAGCCAGGCTTTTAGATCTGTCCATCCAGGCAGGAGTGACAATGGAATTTAGAATTAGTTAGTGGTGTTTAGACTCAGCAAGAGGCAGATGATGGAATGTGTACATGTATATTTGAAAAATCCTTGCCCATGTAATGAGACTGTCTCATGTTTTTCTTCTGAACACAGGGATAGCAGGCTTCTCTGTATGTTGGAACTAGAAGATTTGAAGCCAGAAGATCAAGACAGCACAAAGGTGCTAAACTCCCACCATGTCTGTAGAAGATGACATCAGAAGCCAGTTCTCATGCTCAATATGTTTGGATACATTTAAAGATCCAGTCACCACAGAGTGTGAACATGATTTCTGCAGACCCTGTATAACAGAGTATTGGGACAGGGAGGAAACATCCATCTGCCCACTGTGTCGACAGTACTCCTCGGGCACCTTGAGAACTAATCGTACACTGGCCTGTGTGGTTGAGATACTCCAGTCAAAGAAAGGGAACAGTTCAGAAGAAACTGAGTCAAGTGGTGACAATAATTTTGGATTCCTGCTTCTAGTCATCCTCATTTTTGTAATCGTGCTTCTTTGGTCGTTGAGCCCAGATGCCTCTTCGCTTGGCTTTTACCCCAAGGATTATGACATGTGTCCTCAGCACAAGGAGAAGCTGAAGCTCTTTTGTGAAGATGACCAAGAGTTAATTTGCCTAATCTGCAGGGACTCAAACAAACACAAGAACCATCGAGTTTATCCCATCAATGAAGCTGCTCGATACTATAAGGTAACTTGGAAAGAGAATGGAAGACCAACAGGAAAGATAGGCTTACGTTTATAAGGTGCCATAGGGGACCTCAGGGTGTCCTAAAGTGCTTCACAGTGCAGCCCTCCCTCAGTACTGCACTCTGGTACCAGCCTGGATTCATTGTTACAAGTCTCTGGAGTGAGACTTGAACCCACAATCTCCTGACCCAAAGGTGACAGTGTTATTGCTGACACTATAATAATGATCCATAACAGTGAGATCTGGGAGAATAAAAATATTCTGGTACAAAACCTAATAGAATAGTTATTACAGCCATTTACAAATACAGTAGCCTAATGGCTATGGCAGTGTACTAGCAACATAGATATCATGAATTCAAATCCCACCCCTGGCAAATTGGTGAAATTCATCTAAAATGACCATTTGTGGTTGGCACCAGAGAATTACGATAAAATCTGTGAGATTGCTGTAAAAACCCCAAATGATTTAATGTTGTATATCATCGGTGGAAGCATGCCACATTTACCCTGGACTACATGTGACTCGCGCCTCATAGGAAATGGTTGACTCTTATTGCCCAGGCCAACTAGAGTCAAGTAATAAATACAGTCTTTCCAATGCCACCTCTATTCCCCTAAAAATTGATTTTTAAAAAATATTAAACATGTGAGGTCACAGAGCAAAGGCCCATCTAACATCTAGAAACAGTTGGGCTCCACTTAATTCCCTCACAGTATCCAAATATCAATTCAATGATTGCAGAGTTCCCTCTTTCATTATTCTATCCTATTCTAAAAATTACTATACTTATTCACTGGTTTTGGAGTTAGCGAGTGCAATTCGGAGAGTTTGAAGCTATCTTGCTAGTGGATGTTAACTCCAGCTCAGGGAATGACTCGAATGCACTCGGCAATGCTGATTACTGGTGAACTTGTGGATCTAACGTCTTAGCTCAAGTTAGGACGTCAGATCGTAAGCTTTAATTCATCAGCTACAAAGCAAAAGATTTTAGATAGTTGCTGGGCAAATAATTTGTTGCTATTTTGAGAGCGGGGGCCTGTGTCAGAATCTCTGTCTAGGAAATGTAACACCTCTGGTAAAATAAAGAACTTTCAAAATCCAGAAGCTGTTGAAGGGCCATCTTTAAAATCAATCCTGGGCAAATCAAGTCACTGCTGCCTTGTTAGCTACATTTCCCAGAAGGAAGGATAGAGCTAATGGAAAAGACACAGAGATTTTACCAGCTGACAGGTTTTCCAGGAGTCTTAGTTGGTATAGTTGGAAACTGTGGCCATCGCTTCAACCCTAATGGAGACATGAACAGGGTGAGATATCTTTCCATTAATGTGGAGATGGTTTCATTTCTCCTGGAAGTAATCATCATCCTCCTGGCTGCAGCATTTTATTAGGCCTCCATTGTAAGATAGAGCCATGAGCACAGATTGTTCTTGGGAGGCTAGGACCATCCTTCGCATTGGCGGCTCTTCACTCTGGTTGGAAACCTCCACCTGGGTTTTAATGGAGCCCACCTTTGGAATAACGATAAGGTATTCCATTGCCTGGATGCTCACCCTGCACTCTGCTGCACTCTGTAATCTGTCAGGGGTTTGGAAAAATCAGTGACTGCCTGCTGCACAGTTATTCAAAGAGGGAGCAGCACGTAGGTGGATGATGAAGGTAATAGGACAGCAGGCCCAAACAAAGACAGAGAAAGAAAGAGAAAGGGAGAGAGGGGGTGGAGAAAGGGAGAGAGGAAGAGAGGCATTGAGAGAATGGCAGAGGGGGAATGGCAGAGGGAGAATGGTGAAGGGAGGGAGGGAGAGAGGGAGAGAGGGAGTAAAGAGTGAACAGGAGATGGGGTGAATGGAGAGGGAGGGGGAAGAGAGAAAGACAAAAAGAAAAGGGCAAGGGAGATGTAGAGGCAGTGGAACTGATGGCTTCTAATGAACAAGACCAATTGCAACCCATTGTCTTAAAGCAATCGATTATATCTCACACAGCGACGGCCCTAGAGATCTCGTACCCTTTAGGGCTCACATAATCCTAACTGATCTGTGCCCCCCAGGCATCTCTCGGGGTCACTCCGGATAACAATACTATCAGCACGACACCCTCACATGGCTCAGCTTCTGAATGAGCTAACTATATTTATTTGTTATAACCACATTTAAAATAATGATAAGGGGGAAGCATTAAATGAACCAAGAGGACTGAAGTCGCAAGTTAGGGGCAAGCAGCCAGATTGGAAATGGATGGCTGCCAGGTAGCCTAAGGGAAACAGGCAGGTAGTGCAGGAATCCCCCGAGGTTCTGCTCACTAACTGATTTTCCATTCTGGATATCGGTGAGGCCGATGGACTCTTTGAGGAGTGCAGCAAGAGCCAAGCCCATGGCACCACAGGTGGCCCAGTTGTACAGGAGAGGAGAAAGATGAGCGGAAGGGCAGTACCGACAGGGGATCCTTTAGTTAGGGGAGCAGACAGGCATTTCTGCAGCCATCAATGTGACTCCAGGATGGTTTGCTGCCTCGCTGGTGCTAAGGTCAAGGATATCACAGAACGGCTGCAGGACATTCTTGTGGGGGAGGGTGAACAGCCAGAGGTCGTGGTCCACATTGGTACTAACAAAGTAGATAGGAAGGGGGATGTGGTCCTACAATCAGAATTTAGGGAGCTAGGTAGAAAATTAGCAAGTAGGACCTCTAAAGTAGTAATCTCCGGATTACTCCCAGTGCCATGTGCAAGTGAGTACAGAAATAGGAAGATAAGGCAGATGAATGTGTGGCTGAATAAATGTTGCAGGAGGGAGGGCTTTAGATTCCTGGGACACTGGGACTGGCATTATAGTTATAATGGGGGCTTTAATTACCCATATATAGACTGGGATAGGTAGTGTAAGGGGCAGTGAGGGTCAAGCATTCCTAGATTGTGTTCAAGAGCATTTACTAAAGCAGTATGGGTCCAGTCCAACAAGAAAGGAGACACTGCTAGACCTGATTCTTTGGGATGAAGTGGGCCAAGTAGATCAATCGACAGTGAAGGAAAATTTAGGGGACAGTGATCATTGTATCATAAAGTTTAGGATGACGGCGGAAAATTACATTGGTCAATCCAGGGTAAGAATAATCAACTGGTTGAAAGTGGACTTCAGTGGGGCAAGAATGAAGCTGGGCCGGATAGACAGAAGCCAAAGGTTGGTGGGAAAAACAGTAGCTGAACAATGGGCTACCTTCAAAGAGGAGATGGTTTGGCCACAGTCAAGATATGTTCCATCAAAAGGGAAGGGTAGGTCAAACAAATCCAGAGCTACCTGGATGGCAAAGAGGTAGAAATTAAGTTAAAGAGGAAAAAGTGTGTTTACGACAGGTGTCAGGTAGCAAATACAATTGAGAACCAAGCTGAACACAGAAGGTTCAGAGAGGATGTGAAAAAGCAAATTCGAGAAACAAAGAGGGATTATGAAAAAAGACTGGCAGCTAACATAAAAGGAAATCCCAAAGTATTCTATAAGCACATCAATAGTAAAAGGATGGTAAAAAGAGGAGTAGGGCTGACTAGGGACCAAAAAGGGGATTTAGACATAGAGGCAAGAGGCATGGTTGAGGTGTTCAATGATACTTTGTATCTGTCTTTACCTACGAGGCAGATGCTGCCCAGGCCATGATGACAGAGGAGGCACTCAGTCACTAGAAGGGTTTAAAATTGATAAGGAGGAGATACTGAATAAGCTGTCGGTACATAAAGTTGATAAGGCAACTGGACCAAATGAGATGCATCCAAAAATATTGAAGGAGGTGAGAGTGGAAATTACAGAGGCAATAATCTTTCAATGTTCCCTGGATTCGGGGGAGGTGCCAGAGGACTGGAGAATTGCAAACATTACACCCTTGTCCAAACAAGGTTGTAAAGATTTGCCCTGCAATTACAGATCAGTCAGTTTAAATTTGGTGACGGGGAATCTTCTAGAAACAATTATTCAGGATAGAATTAATAGACACTTGGAAAAATGTGGATTGATTCGGAAGAGTCAGCATAGATTTGTTAAAGGAAATTTGTGTCTAACAAACTTGCTGGTGTTTTTTGAAGAGGAAACAGAAATGGTTGATGTAGTGTATTTGGACTTCCATAAGGCATTTGAGTGCCAAACAACAGACTTGTGAGGAAAGTTATAGGCCATGGAATAAAAGGGACAGTAGTAATTTGGAAAAAAAATTAGCTGAGGGATAGGAAACAGAGAGCAATGGTCAATGGGTATTTTTCAGGCTGGAAGAGGGTTTGTAGTGGAGTTTCCCAGGGGTCAGTATTGGGACCCTTGCTTTTCTTGATATATATATAAATGATCTAGATCTTGGTGTGCAGGGGACAATTTCAAATTTTGCGGACGACACAAAAGTTGGGAGAATTGCAAACTATGAGGAGGACAATGTAGAACTTCAAAAGGACATTGACATATTGGTGCAGTGGGCAGATAGTTCCAGGTAAAGTTCAATGCAGACAAGTGTAAGGTGATACACTTTGGTACAAAGAACATGGAGAGACAGTATAAAATAAAGGATACTATTCTAAAAGGTGTGCAGGAGCAGAAAGACCTGGGTGTATATGTACACAAGTCATTAAAGGTGGCAGGACAGATAGAGAGAGCTGTTTCTAAAGCATACAGTACTCTAGGCTTCATTAATAGGGGCACAGAGTACAAGAGCAGGGAGGTTTTGACCTCACTGGAGTACTGCATTCAGTTCTGGCAGCCACACTATAGGAAGGATGTGAACGCATTGGAGACAGTACAGCAGAGGTTTATGAGAATGGTTCCAGGGATGAGACACTTCAGTTATAAGGAAAGATTGGAGAAGTTGGGACTGTTGTCCTTGGAGAGGAGAAGGCTAAGAGGAAACTTGATAGAAGTTTTCAGAATCATGAGGGGTCTGAACAGAGTAGATAGGGAGAAACTGCTCCTGTTCGTAAACAGATTGAGAACCAGAGGGCAGAGTTTTTAAAGAGTTTTGCAAGAGAAGCAAATGCGAGGTGAGAAAAAACTTTTTCACACAGCAAGTAGTTAGGGTTTGGAATGCTCTGCCTGGAAGTGTGGTGGAGGCAAGTTCAGTTGAGGCATTCAAGAGGGCATTGGATAATTATTTAAATAGAACCAATGTGCAGGGTAACAGGGAAAAGGCAGGAGATTGGTACTAAGTTAAATGCTCAGAGCCGGTACAGACATGATGGGCCGAATGGCCTCTTTCTACACCCTAACAATTCTGTGATTTTGTGAAGCCGATTGGATAGATTGTATCAGCGCATTTAAAAGAATTTAGACAAAAATAAATAGAGAAACTGTGACACATAACAATAATTCATCAGAAAACATTTAGAGCCAGAGGACTGGTAGATAACTAATTTTGTACCTATATTTAAGAAGGGACATAGGCCCATTCAGCCTATTGTGTCTGCGCCAGTCAAAAAAGGACAGGAAAAGAATCTAGCCACTCATTTTTAATCCCACTTTCCAGCATCTGGTCCATAGCCTTGCAGGTTACAGCACTTCAGGAGCAGACCCAGGTACCTTTTAAATGAGTTGAGCTTTTCAGCCTCAACCATTGATTCAGGCAGTGAACTCCAGATGCCCACCACCCTCTGGCTGAAAAGGTTTTTACTTATGTCCCCTCTAATCCTCCTATCATTCACCTTAAATCTATGTTCCCCAGTAATTGATGCCTCAGCTAGGAGAAACAGGTCTTTCCTGTCTGCCCTATCTAGGCCCTTCATAATTTTGTGCATCTCAGTTAAGGCAGCCCTTCAGCCTCCTCTGTTCTAAGCAAAACAACCCCAAGCAATCCAATCTTTCCTCATAGCTGCAGTTTTCCAGCCCTGGTAACATTCTTGTAAATCTCCTCTGCACTATCTCCAGAGCAATTATGTCCTTCCTGCAATGTGGTGATCAGAACTGTACACAAAATTCCAGCTGTGGCCTAACCAGCAATTTATACAATTCCATCTTTACATCCCTGCTTTTGTATTCAATACCTCGCCCAATAAAGGAAAGTGTTCCATATGCTTTCTTTACCACCTTATCCACCTGTCCTGCCATCTACAGGACCCTGTGAATATGCACTCCAAGATCTCTCACTTCCTCAACCCCCATCAATATCCTCCCGTTTATTGACTATTCCCTTGCTTTGTTTGTCCTCCCCAAATGCATAACCTTATACTTTTCCTGATTGAATTCCATTTGCCACTTTCCCGCCCACTTAACCAAACTATTGATATCTTTCTGGCAACAACAGCTATCCCCTTGGCTATCAACGAAATGGACAATTTTTGTGTCATCTGCAAATTTCCCAATCATGCTTCCCACATTTAAGTTCAAATCATTAATATATTATAACAAACAGCAAGGACTCCAACACTGAGGGCTGTGGAACACCACTGGAAACCGTTTTCCATTCCCAAAAACATCCATCAACCATTAACCTTTGTTTCCTGTCACTGAGCCAATTCTGGATCCAACTCACCACATTCCCCTGTATCCCATGGGATCTCACTTTTCTGATCAGTCTGCCATGTGGGACCTTATCAAATGCGTTACTAAAATCCATGTAGACAACATCCACTGCACTACTCTCATCAATCCTCCTTGTTACTTCCTCAAAAAATTCTATTCAGTTAGTGAGACACTTTCTTCCCCTAACAAAACCATGCTGACTATTTCTGATCAATCCGTGCCTTGCTAGGTTTATCCTGTCTCTCAGAATTGATGCCAATAATTTACCCACCACCAAAGTCAGACTGACCAGCCTATAATTATTTGGTCTATCCCTCAAACCGTTTTAAATAATAGTACAATGGTCGCAGACTTCTAATCCTCTGGTACCTCACCTATATCTAGTGAGGATTGGAAAATGACCCTCAGAGTATCTGCTATTTCCTCCCTGGTTTCCTTTAACAACTTGGGATACAACCCATCCAGTCCTGGTGATTTATCCATGTTCAAGGATGTCAGTCCCTCCATGAACTTCCTCTCTCACTGTGCTTATTTTATCAAATATTTCACACTCCTCTCCCTCAACCTGAATGTCTGCATCATCCCTCTCCTTAGTGAGGACAGAGACAAAGTACTCATTGAGAACCCCTGCCCACATCCTGAGCATCAACACACAAGTTACCTTGTGCATCTCTGATAGGCCCTACCCTTTCCTTAGTTATTTTCATGCTCTTAATGTACTGGTAAAACATATTTGGGTTTTCTTTGATTTTACCTGCCAACCCTTTTTCCTATCTTTTCTTTGATTTCCTAATTTCCATTTTTACTTCACCCCTGTACTTTCTATATTCCTCTAGGCTTTCTATAGTATTGTTATAAATTTTCTTTTTCTGCTTTCTCTTACCCTGTATGCTTCTGGATAAACAGGGGGCTCTAGATTTGACAGTACCACCCTCTTTCTTTGTGGGGACAAGTCTGCACAGTGCCTGTAGAATTTCACTTTTGAATACATACCACTGATTTAACACTTTTTTCCCTTCTAATCCAGTCCACTTTTGCCAGTTCACTACTCAGCTTTGTAAAATTTGTCTTCCTCAATTTAGCATTTTTACTCCTGTTCTATTTTTGCCCTTTACCATAATAAGCTAAATCTAACTGTATTGTGGTCACTGTCTCCAAAACGGTCCCCCACTGCTACTTCATCCACTTGCCCAGCTTCATTTCCTAAGACTAAATCTAGAATTATGCCCCCTCTCATTGGGCTGGTTACATACTGGCTGAAAAGGTTCTCTTGAATACAGCTTAAGAATTTTGTGTCCTCTGTGCCCATTACACTGTTTGTATGAACTGTTCAGGGGGCTGCAAATGAGTCAGCTTAAACATAATGGGAAACACAATGGAAGCACTAATAAAAGAGAAAATAGAAACCAAAATTATGATGTTGAATAATCAGCATGGGTTTCAAAAGGAAGGTGACCAACTTCATTGTATTTCTTTGAAAAGGTGGCAGAGGAATAGACAATGGTAATGTAGTAGACATAATACTTACAGATTTGCAAAAAGGCCTTCTATAAGGTACCACATAATATAATGAAGAGGCCAGAGTGTGTGGAGTCAGGGGACAAGTAGCAGAATAGCTAGCTGGCTGCAAGACAGAAAACTAAGAGTAGAGTAGGGATTCAGAACAGCCAAAGATGGGAAGTGGGGTCCCACAGGGATTGTAGCTGAGTCCAGTGTTGTTCACAGCTATTAGTAAGACTTTGGAATCAAAGGCAATGGCCCAGATCGCCTGATCAGGATCGGGACCCCTATTTCCGACCCTGACCAGACAAAAAGGTACCCACTTGCCTTCTTCCGATCTTTCCGGCCAACCTCTGATGGAGGATTCTGCAAAACCGACTGATTGCAGCAAAGCTCGGAGGGAACAGCAGAGAGAATCTGCGCCAAGGCCACGCAGGGGTGCAGTGTTTAAATGTCCCAAAACTTCTTTGAAAACTACAGAAAGAAGGTAAATGTGTAGGGTGGTTAAGGTAATTGGGTAATTATGTAGGGTGGTTAAGATAATTGGGTAAGGGGGTAGGGTGGGTAAGGTAATTGGGTAATGGGGTAGGGTAAGGGGGAGGGTGGGTAAGGGACGAGGGTGGGTGAAGGGGTAGGCTGGATAAGATAAGTGGGCAAAGGAGTAGAGTGACAAGTGGGTAGGGTCGCAAGTGGATGAGGTGTGTAGGGTAGCAGGTGGCTGAGTGCGTAGATGGGTTCTTGGGGCAGTCAGGTTGGGTCGGGCAGGGTTGTCAGCTCAGGCTAGTCTGGTCAGATCTGAGGGTCAGAAGGAATTGGGTGGTGGGTTGGATCAAGTCAGGTCAGTGGGTAGTCGGCTGATAGGGTGTTAGTCAAGGTCAGGTCAGGGAGAAGTCAGTGAGCATCAAGGGGTAGTCACATTGGGTTGGGGGTGAGTTGGGGAGTTCAGGGGAGTAGTCTGGATGAGTCAAGGAGGTAGTCATGGAGGTCAAGGGGCCCTTCGGTGGGGGGGGGGGGGTGGTTGTCAATGTGAGTGATTGGGGAGTCAGTTGTGTAGTTATCTAGGAGTTAGACTAGTTTTTTTCTGACTGACATTTCCTGGATGACTATCCAGGTAACTGAGTTAGAACCTTTCAAACTCTCCGACTTTAAATCAGAGTTGGAATATTTTTCAGAAGGAGCAGGGGAATTGCCCATTGGAAGTTCAAAATTGCTAGGAAATTCCTATGGAGTCCTTCCATTGGGGGGCACTGTAGTGCATTTTCCAGAGTATGTCTAGTCTCTGACCATCCTGAAACTAGAAGATCTGCGCCATTATTTCTAAACTTGCTGATTAAACACCTTTTGGGGAGAGTCAATACTGAAGAGGACTGCAACAAATGATAAAAATACATTAATAAGCTTGCAGAAGGGGCATATAATTAGCAAGTGCAGCTTGAATTGTGTGTGAATCTAGGATCTTGGTGAATGGGGGAGTCTTAAGGGTCAATCTCTTTCTAAAAATCTAGTCTTATCTGCATTTATCATTGAACTGATATTTACTGTGTAGGTAAAGTAAGTTTCTACCAGCCCTAGGCAGTGATCAATAAGGTTTACTGGAGAGCAGCTGTAATTAGTTAATTTGGTGAAGGGGGGAACGTGGTGTACCTTTTTTACCTTCTTCACCCTCCAGTAATTGTTTCTTACATCAGTGCAGTGGAAGAAGCTGATTGATGAGTAACTGGTAAGTTATTCTACTTATTATAAATAGTTTGTAAAGTTAAGGTATGGCAAAGCAGTAAGGGTGAATGGAATGTGCATCGTGTGGTATGTGGGAAGTTGTGAATGCACCATGTGCCCCTCCTGCGGCCAGAGTTGGGGTAGAGGACATCACAGCGGGCCTCTGCAGCATCCAAAAGGCGCTCGAGGGACACAACGCTAAACCTGGGGCTGTAGTCTTCTTGCCTTTCAGGGCCATGTCTTATTTGCAGCAGTCCTGGGCTGGAAGCTCAGAGAGGTGTGTGCGCGGCTATACTTTGAACGTGGCACCTGGCACGATGAAGAGATGAGGTGGGTAAATCGGAGCCCGTCCACCATCGAAACGGCACGTTTCCTGGGAATGCATAGTTAATGTGATGGGTTTGGGATGATACGGCATGAGAAGCAGCCATTGCAGCCTGCAGGCAAAACGTCACTTTATCCACCCACTACAGCACTTAGTGCAAATCTGGAATGATTCCACCCATTGTTTAGTTTCTCCGCCATTTCCCTGTTGTTTATTATCATTGGAGAGAATACAGAAGAGATTCCCAAGAATGATTCCAGGGATAAACAACTGTAGCTATAAGGATAGATTGGAGAGTTGGGTCTGTTTTCATTCGAAAAAGGAAGGCTGAGAGGAGACTTGATAGTGGTATTCAAGATCCTGAGGGGTATGGACAGGGTAAGTGGTGAGAAACAGTTCCCTCTCCAGAGTACATTAGGAACTAGAGGGCACAGATTTAAAATAAAGGGCAAAAGGAGTAGAAGTGATGTGAGGAAAAAGATTTTCACCCAGCAGGTGGTTGGAGTCTAGAACGAACTTTCTAAAAGGGTGGTGCAGGTTTGATCGAAGCATTCAAAAGGAAATTGGATTGCTATTTGAAAAGAGAGAATGTGCAAGGTTACAGGGATAAGGCAAGAGAGTGGGATTAGATAGATGGCTCTTTCAGTGAGCCAGTGCAGACTCGATGGGCCAAATAGCCTCCTGCTGCACTGTAAAGATTCTGTGATTCTGTGAATTTTTCTAAGAAAAATAAGGAGTTTGCATATTACTTAGAAAATAAGAATCTAATTGGGGCAGAGGAGCAAATGGATCTGGGAATACAAATACTCAAATTGGTAAAAAGTAAAGGCACAGATTAATAAGACCATTTTTTAAAAAATAGCAGACCAAACACAAGGGTTTATTTCATGAGGGTGGAATAGAAAGATAGCAAATTTATGCTAAACTTGTTATGAAGTTTGATTGGGCTTCATTTGGAATACTGTTCTGCTTGACATTTTACAAGGATATCAAAGTGAAGATGCAAAAAGCTGTATAAGGGTGCTGCTGGAACCATGAGGTTTTACCTATCAGGGAATTGGCTGGGTCTCTTTTCTCTTGGAAAGGGAAGGCTATTAGAGATGAAAGCTTTATGATAGAGTAGACACAGAGTGCGTGTTTATGCTTGTGAGAGAGAAGTAAAACTTAGATGCCATGATATATGATAGCCACCAAGAAATCAAATAGGGAATTGAGAAGAGTGGTGAGAATGTGGAACTCACTAACACAGGCAGCAGTGAGGTGAGTAGTATTGATGCGTTTAAGGGGAACTTAGATAAGCATAAGAAGGAGAAAGGAATAGAGGGTTATGCCTAATGTTCGGGTGGGAGGAGATTAGAGGGGTTCGTAACTGGCGAGGATTGGTCAGGCCAAATGGACTGTTTCCATGCTGTATATTCTATATAATTCTATTTATAGAAATGAAGTGACAGGCACAAAGATAAGAGCACAAGTTTTGATCTAATGACAGAAGTGGACTGCACTGCTCAAACAGCAATAAACATTTTACAGCAATTTGTAACTCTCCAGCTCCGGCCGCTGTGGGCCACCTCCCAGGGCAAGAACGTCCCACTGGCATTCACAGTAATTCCAGGTGACACAGATTGAATTTACAGCCCAAATGACTTAATGGCTCCTCCAAATGTCATAGCTGAAGAGTGATTGCCCACACCTCAAACAATGTCTTCCTGGCCTTGAGCCATAAGCAACCTGGCATCAAGGACAAAAACTATCTCCTTAGACGTGGACAACCTGGAGCCAGCCAGCCATCTTAAGTTTTGCCATGTGTAGCTTTCAATTTATAGACATCCCAAATTATTCATATGTATGTTTACAGAATGCTCGTACTGCTCTTATCTCCACTAATACAATGAGAAGATCATAGAATTTCTTAATTTCCCACACCCTCTATTTGCTATCTGGCTCAAAGATAGTTCAGGGCCATCCTCCCCAAAGCTAATAAAGTGTTCAATAGAAACGTCTTTACCCAAAGAGTGGTTAGATTATGGTAGATGATATCACAAGGAGTAATTGAGATGAATGGCACAGATACATTCTTATTTTCTTTCATTTTTGTGGGCATTGCTGGCAAAGCCAGCATTTGTTAGCCTTTGAATTGAACATTTCAGACAGCATTTAAAGGTTCAGCCACATTGCTCTGGGTCTGAAGTCACATATAGGCCAGACCAAGTAAGGACAGTAGATTTCCTTCCCTAAAAGGCATGAGGGTTACAACAATCAATGATAGTTTCATGGTCACCATTACTGAGACCAGCTTTATAATTCGAAATGTTTTAATTGGATTCAAATTCTGCCAGACTATTAGCTTGGGACTCTGGATTACTAGTCCAGAGACATTACCACTATGTCACCATATCCCCCAAAGGGATTTAAGGGAAAGCTAGATAAACAAATGAGGAAGGAGGGAATTGAAGGATATGGTGAAAGAGTTAGGTGAAATAGTATGGAAAGAGGCTCAGGTGGAGCATAAAGTAGGCATAGAAGAGCTGGGCTGAGTGGCCTTTTTCGGATTCTGCAATTATAGAAGGCTTTGCTGAGACTACACCTGGAATAGTGTGTACACTTCTGCTCCCTTTAGCTAAGGAAGGCTATGCCCCCTTAAAGGTCGTGCAACGATTGTTCACTAGATTTATAGCTAGATTTACGAAGTGAGATTGGGTAGAATTGGCCTATCCTGGGGTTTAGAGAACTGAGAGAAAGATGATCTCATCTCATTGAAATGTATAAAATTGTTGGAGGGCTTGACAGGTTAAATGCTTAGAAGCTGTTTTCTTTGGCTGGAGAGCGTAGAACTAGGGAGCATTGTCTCAGGATAAGGAGTCAGCCATTTAGGACTGACATGAGGAGAAATTTCTTCATTCAGAGGGCTGAAAATCTTTCAGAGGTCTGTGGATGAGCATTTGACGCATATACTAAAGAATGAAATTGATGGATTTTTGGACAGTAAAGGAATTGAGGGATATGGGAATAGGGTGGGAAAGTGAAATTGATGTAAAAGTTCAACAGGGATCTTATCAAGTGGCAGAGCAAGCTCAAGGTCACTTCTATTCCTATTTCTTATGTCCTATGAGAACAATAGGGGTATAGGAACCAGAGTAAACCATAACCCATTGTGCCTATTTTACCATTCTATGATATCATGGTTGATCTACAACCTAACTCCAATGCATTGTATCCCCTGGTACCTTCAGTTAACAAAGGCCAGGATTTTACACCCCACAAAGCCCCATCTCAGGATTTGGCTTGCAAGCAGGGAGGTGTGTAAAATTGGTGGGATTTTGTGGAGAGCACCCATGTTCATCACTTACCCTCCACCCCTGGTAGTCTACAAGCATTAGGGTAGGCTTTTGGCACCCCACCCAGCCTTGGGCCAATTGGGGCACTTAAATGGCCAACTAATGGCCACTTGAGGGCCTCCTCCCACCACTGCTGGTATTTTACTAACATGCTGATGCCACTGGTCTGCAGGCTTGAGATGGGGTCCTTCCTGTTCAAGCATACTGTGCCCTATGGAGGGCCCCCCACCAATGGAAAGAGCTGTCACCACTTGAACCCCAATTGACACCCAGCCTCTGCGCACACTGTGGTCTACCTGTTTGGCCCCAGAGACATCCCTCCACTTACCTTGAACTATGACCTCCTCCATTGATTCTCATTGGAGACTGACTCCAGTCCCAGCAGTGGCCATCGCTCCTGGTGGTGCTGATTGGGATTGGAGAGCTACGAACCATCTGATTGTCCAGCAGCTCTTGGAGGCAGGATATCCCCCCCTCATGGGATTGGGAGCCATGATCTCAGGCAACTAATTGCCTAAGGCACGCAAAATAGCAACATGGCTTCACAGGCCAGAAGAGGTGGGCTCAGTCCCTATTTTCCAGCCAGTGAGCGAGGCCACCAACTCCATGTAATATTGAGCCCAAAATCTCTCAATCTCAGTCTTAAAATTACCAGTTTGAGCTAGAATAAATTACTCTTTGCAGAAGAGAGTTCCAAGCTTTTACCACCCTTTGCGTGTAGAAGTGTTTCCTAACTTCATTCCGGAAAGGTCTGTCTCTAATTTTAGACCATAATCTCCTCATCTTAGACTCCACAATCAGTGAAAATAGTTTATCTATTCCCCTTAAAATCTTAAGCTTTGATCGAATCACCTTGACATTCTAAATTTCATGAAATTGTATAATATCTTAATTTAATTCTTGGAGTCAGGCATTATGGAATAGGTCTGATAAATCTACACTGCACTCCCATTAAGGTGTGCTGCCATGATGCTATTTTGCGTGGCCTAGGCAATTAGTTGCCTGAGGTCATGGCTCCCAACCCCAAGAGGGAGGATGTCCTGCTCCAAGAGCTGCTGGACAATCAGGTGGCTCATAGTTCTCCAGTCCCAATCAGCACCACTAGGGGTCAGTCTCCAGTGAGAATCAATGGAGGAGGTCATAATTCAAGGTAGGTGGAAGGATGTTGCTGGGACCAATCAGGTAGATCCCAGTACGGGTGGGGGGGGTCAGTGTTGATCAGGGTTCAAGTGATTGCAGCTCTTTCCATCGTGAGGAAACACTAGTCCCTAATGAGGGACTTTTTCAAATATTTCTGGAAGTCCATATAAATAACATCCATAGACATTCTCCTGTCCATTACTTTAGTCACCTCAGCAAAGAATTCAAGCAGGTTTGTCAGGCTTGTCTGATCAGCTGAAAATTTATGAGGTGTTCAGTCACCCAAATTTAAATAGAGACTCGATAATTTCCTGACAACATATATTAGGCTAACTGCTCATAATTCCCAGCATTTCCTCGCTCACATTTCTTAACTAACAGAGTGATGTGCTCAATTTTCTAATCCAAAGGAATGGTTCCCGAATCATGAGAACTGTAGTAAATCTTAGCTAGAGCATCCACAATATTCTCACTTAGATCCTTTAAAATGCTGGGATGGACATAATTGCATCCCTCCCTAGTGTTATTAGTTTTCTGAAAAATGGGACAAGCTGTCAAAGCTTTTCATCTTGTACTCATCAGGACAAACACATAGGGCTCAGGCCCTATTTATGACATTGCCTTTCGCAATAGGTAGAGTGCTGAGCATTCTCAACCAGCCTGCGCTTGCAAAACAAAGAACATAACATCTAACATGATATGTGATTCCACAATTGGAGAGCACTTGCTGAACAATCCTGAATATGCTAAGAATTACATTAACAACAAATTTTAGATTATCAGTCAGGTTCGCAATGTGGCTCACTTATACCTGCTAGAAGCTACATATATTCATACACAGGGACCTGTCCTGTGCAGGCAAAAGTAACATGTCCAGCCTTTTTTGAATTAAACAAAAGTGTGTGGGACAGTAGTTCTCTGGTGCATTCTGCATGGCAACACCCCAAACAATCAGAGCCAACTTGCCAACCAAATGGCACCATTTTCTCATGCAGTATAAATTGTTGTTCAATTTGAAATTTGGCATTCTTGCATCTGTCCCGAACAGTATAAGACAAAAAGTTTCGACAGAATGTATCTTATTTCAGCAATACTCAAGTTCCATTCTATCAAGTGACTATTTGTTATTTTATTATTTCCTTCAGTATAGTTGTTTTCTTTGTGCTAATTTTGGTGGGTCGCTGACACCCATCCCTCCCCAATTTAATATTAGTTTCTTTGGAATGTACGCCACTGTAAATACTGGCACAACACTATTTCCGCTATTTCCTTATTTTCATTGGCAATATCACTGTTATCAGTTTCCAGTTCCCACATTGCTCCTGACCAGCCTCTTTTTCCAAATATCCTTGTGAAAATCTGTGATGTAATTTCCATGTAATTCTATATGACAAAAGATCAGGTCTTTCAATTCCCATTATATGGCTTTGATGTGGAGTCCTGGGGCAGCAATTTATCTTTGGCAGGCTATTTCTCAGGCCGGTGAAAGCGTAACTAAGATGTGTGTGTTTTTTTTTTTTGCTTTCAGCATGAACTAGCTATGATGCTGGAATCATTAAAAAAGAAGCACATCCATCACCAAATAATAAAGGCCAACTATGAGGAGAACCTGACACAGTTGATGGTGCGTGAGTATTGAACGTGGCTGTGACCCAGCTTGTGAAATTACGAGCATGTAATGCCAGTCTTAATCAAAAGGTAGGATGTTCAACTTCACTCCAAGGAGGTTGGACCATCTCTTGAGCTCCTTAGACAGTGTCGATGATGGATCAGATCCCTTGGCTCAGAAACTAATATGTTAGGTGTCTCTCATGCTTTGCTGAATTACTCTGCCTATCAAGGCTCCATCCTGTAGCTCTGAGCTAGTTCTCTTTACCAGTCATATTTAATCGGATCTTACAAGCAGAATACACCAAGTGAGCACAGCTTGGGAGTAGATTGATGGGCAATTATTATATGCTGTCAGTGTAATTATCAAATGATATCCCTTTAATGAGCAATTGGCTGAAGAAACCAGTGAAGATTCCAGCTTCTGATTGCTGACTGGCGACTCAAGCTAGAGACTGAGGGTTAAAAACAGCAAATTCTGGAAACACTCAGGAGGTGTGGCAGCATCTATGGAGAGAGAAACCGAGATAGAGGGCGGAATTTTCTATGAGACTAAGTGAGGGAGCGGGCCGTTTCAGCAGCACCCATCCCACTGGTTGGAATGTCGGGAACTCGCGCCCGATTCCACGCTTGGAGGGTCATTAATTATTCACAAGCTCATATCGATCTGAATCACCTGGCAGGTCAGGAGCTGATTTCTCTGCCTGCAGTCAGTTGGTGGGTTCGAAGGTCCGGGTGCCATATTTAAACGCCAGTCCAACACACAATCTCACTCTCTCCAGCCCACCAAAGATGTCGGCAGCCCATGAGAGAAAGGCCAAGAGCCTCAAGAAGGAGGCAACACCCCGTTTCACCCACAAGGCCCCCCAGACCTTGATCAGAGGGGTGTAGGTGCACAGGCTAGTGCTCTATTCCAAGGATGGTTGCAGGAAGCACAGCAGCCTCAGCCCTCCAGCCTGGGAGGCTGTCACAGAGCAGCTATGAATAATCTCATCCGCTCCACCAGGGTAAGTCATCCTTCAACTCCCTCCAACATCAAACTCTCATTATGGCATCATGCACTCAAATGGCCATTCTCTTCAGGGGTCTCACAACAATCATTAGTGGGGGCCACATTTCAACACTCATTCTCTCACCAAGACTTCCACCTCACCACCATCCTATCGATCATGTTGCTCACACTCCATCCTCTGGCCCTTCTGCGGAGAGCTCACCACACACAGGGGACATGCATCTCACCCAACCTCTGCTCCCTCCCTGCTCATCACACGTCTTAATTTCTTCTTCATACAGGCCAAGCTGGCACACAACAGGCACGAGAGATCGCAGACTAGGCGAGGGACAGCCGACATCATTGCCCTCAGTGAGTTTCAGGGGGCTGCAGCTGAGCTGGCTGGGGGCAACAGGGATCCCATGGGGAAGGGGAGATCAACCTCTCCCTGCAACCTAGTACGGACCACAGGTACATGACTTCATCAAATCCTGACATTCACAGTGAGCCAAGTGCAGTCTTATCTAACTTCATGCTCATTAACTGAAACTCTCTTTTCTATTTTCCAGGCCCAGCAGATCAAGGTCCCCAAGCCCAGCTGAGCACCAGCCTGAGCCCCCAGACACCGTCCAAAGATGAAGCTCTGGAAGAACCGTCACAGCGCTCACACCCACCCTCCACCAGCTCAGAGACACACACATTGTTGGGCCACAACTGTAGATTAGGCTTGGGCTCACTTTCTGGGGAACACCTCACTGAAACGTCCCTGCAGCAGTCAGAGGCAGGAACAGCCCAGGTCTCCAGCAGTCAGAGGGCTGCTGGGGACCAGCCATCCACTCAGTCCAAGACAGATAATGAGCCTCTGGAAGTGGCCACCAACTTGATGCTGAAGATACAATGACAGGCAGCGGAGCATCAAGCAGAGTTGCAACAGTCACTCGGCAGACTAGAGTGAACGATGGAGGAGTCTGTCCACATTCTGTCTGATGTCGTGACTCTGACATGCAAGTGCCTCGAGGTCACCATGGGAAAACTGGCAATCACCATGGAGACCTTAGTCCAGCAGGTGCCAGATTTACGCTGGGCCCTGCACTCCATGGCCACACACCCTGGTGGACACCATCAGGATGTAGGCGACATGGGGACGAGGCACCTTGACCCCCCCCCTTCAGGGTGCACTATCTCATGCAGGAGTCAGGGAAGGGCCCTCGGGCGCCCATAGAGAGGGTGAGTGTCAGCCGGACACCCCGGGGGCCTCCTCTCAGGACACTCCAAGGCTGTGCATTTGCTCACAACCCCCTCTGCTTGTGACCTTATCCACCCCAGCTTCTCAGGCCACCAAGGGCGCAGGTGACCCTTACCAGACTGGGGACCCCCAGGCCGTGGGCCACAATAGGACGCCCGCCAAGGTCATCACAGACATCTGGATGCAGCAGTCAGCAGCTGCCTCCACCTCTGTTGGGGCTGCAACCAGGTGTAGTAGTAGAGTTAGGAAATGTAAGAAAAATTGATGTCACTTTTAGTCTATGTGCTATATATGTAAAGAAATTGCACTTCTGTGAATACATTTGATGGTTATGTGAATGTTTTTGGCAACTGAAGATATTGTGATTTTGTACTTTGGAATCCTCTTACGTCAAGGTTTAGCCATCCTCCTACTCAGAGATAGTGTCCCACTGAGAGATTCACCTGTGACGTCAACCTCAGTTGAATTGGTATCTGCACCCCTTGTGTGATGTCAGGGAGATGTGTTTAAATCTTTATTGGAAATGTGTGATGTAAGCGTTTCTACCCTTCTTCCTTGAGAAACACCACTGAGTGAGGGCAGCTCATCAGCAGCGATATTCTAGCGGTATTTGTGTCTCCTCAGTGGTGGTTGCAGAAGAAAAAGAGATGCCCGGGAGGAGGAGATCCCTAGCCATGCCTACATCTCAGTTGCAGCCGTGTTTGCATCATTAGTTGGTGGCAAAGCCGGTGAACCTTGCAGCCTGGCTATCTTCATCCAGAACAACCTGACATAATGATGGACTTCCTATAAGGGTCATCTGTGACCTCTTTTATGCATCGGTATGTTGTGGACTGAGATATGCCGCACAGGTTGCCTGTTGATCCTTGGAACAAACCGGAGGCCACAAAATTGAGTGCAGCGGTCACCTTCAAAGCCACTGGCAGGAGATACCCTCCAACTCCATGTGGAGTTAGGTCTTCATGAAGAATGTGGCATATGTGACGTACCGGATTTAGGGACAAGCGCAGACATGCCCGGCATTGTCTTTCACTCTTCTCTAATAAACCCCAGGTCTTGTGAGTCACCTTGTTGTCTCGGTCTCTCCTCCTGGCCCTCCTGGTCATGCTCTGGGTCTGCTTGAACTCTCCCTCCTTCGCCTGTTGCATTAGGACCCTGACAAAGGCAGCATTGAGCCCTGGATCCATATGTGCTTTTGACTTCTCTCTGAAAGGAAACATTGAAGACATTAGTGATTCAAGAGACAAGAAAGTGAAGCTCGGAAGACGACACGTTTGGAGAGTGTAAGGGTCCACAATTTTTCCTGCCCTACTTGCTTGATGGCTGGTGCTGCCTTGTCCCTGAGACACTAGAATACACATCAAGGTGAGTGGAACATAAATAGCCTACCTGCCATAGCATTGCACCAGTCTTGTTGTGATGAACGCCACTCTGCTGGGGCTGTAGGGTTGGTGTGCTCCTGCTCTTTGCCTACATTGTCCTCAGGAACACCGCTGTGCTGTGGTACTCGTACAGGCTCCACTTTCAGAAACACTTCAACCAGGGGTGGGCTGTCAAGAGGAAAAGGGGAAAAATCACCAGTAGAGACATTGAAAAGCAAGTTTTTCAACAAGTGAACCACAGACTGAAAGTGCTGGGAGACCACCTCATGTCATCAACAACAAACTGAAAGGAATTTGGAAAACATCAATCAAAATCAACCATCAAATCCTGTACTCCAGTTGGTGCTAATGAACTGTTTTATCCCACGCTTAAAATCCATGTTTTGTGTGTGTTATGTATCTTGTGTATGTGTATAGGGGGTTAAGAAGGGGTAGAGTTTAAGTTATAGTGTTAGAAGTTAGCAGTTCATGTTTTTTTCTTTTGCCACTAGTTAAAAGACAATTTGTTCAATAAACAGTTATTTACTTATTAAGTTTACAAACCTGGTGCTCGTAAATTAAACAGTTCAGTAGAATTGGGGCAATCTGGTGGGTTGGTCAAACATTTCACATTTGCTGTAGCCAGGGGCACAGTGGGATTTGATATTACAGCGCACTCCCCAGTGAGTCATGACAGTGAGATGTTAATGAAAGCAAATGGCATTCGCACCACTAGTCGGTGGGATAACCAACTGGCCATAAACCCACCATAGGGAGAATTTCAAGCTGTTTTTACACCAGCGGATTTCTGACTTCTTGCCTGCCACTGGATTCTCCGGTCCCAACCACCATGAAACCACCACCACCACCACCACCAACCCCACCCCCCCCACCGCCCCCAACCGCAGGCGGAATGGGAAAATCCTGCCCAGTGCTTCAGGTCTGTGACCTCTCATCAGAACTGGAAAAGTCCGAGACCTAATAGGCTTTAAGGAAATACAGAGGCACGGGAAAGGGGGAGCGGGGAGTAGGGGAATGGAATGAACAAAAGGGGAGATCTGTGATGGGGTGGAAAGCAGGAAAGATCAAATGAAAAAAGGGATGATGGCACGAGAAAAAGGGAATGGGAATGGAGAAAGTGAAAAATTAAAAGATGGGTTTAGAGGAGGTGTAAATGGCAACAGCAAAGACGTTATCAGATATCAAAAAAAGCGGGAGCAGTGGTTGTAGTCCGAAATTGTTGAACACACTGAGCCTAGCAGGCTGCAAAATGCCGAATCGAAAGATGAGTTGCTGTTCCTCAAGTTCTGTTGAGCTTTATTGGAATAGTCAAGAAGGCTGAGGACAGAAAGGTTATGGTGGGGCTGGGACAGAGAATTAAAATGGCAGTCAACTGGAAGTTGAGAATATGTTGTGTGAGGAGACATAGGGACTGGGTACAAGATCATGATTGAGTAGTCTGTAATCAGTGAATAAATCGCCTCGTAGACCAGGCACTGTAGTATTCCTGGTGCCCAGGTAACTATATCCCAGAATGGGTGCAAGAGTTAGGATTTGATGGCTATTCCTTAAGTAACATTGAAAGAACAAAATAATCATGCATTTATATAGCACCTTTCATGGCCCATTTAAGTAATTTTGAAGTGTAGTAACTGCTGTAATGTGGCAAAATGCAACAGCCAAGTTGCACACAGCAAGGACCCACAAACTGCAATGTGCTTATCATAAGATTATCTATCCAAGTGATGTTGGTTGAGAGATGAAAATTGGCCAGGGCATGAGAGAGGTAAGCAGAACCAGGCATTTGCATTGTGGTTGATTAAATTCCAGGACACTGCAGTGAGCAACCTGGGAGAAAATCAGAAGGCATTATAAATGGTGTTTCTAAAAAAATTCTTTAAACACATTTGTTTATTAGTTACAAAAGTTATTAAACATGGGGCAAAAAAGGTTGTTTGGCTGGCAGTGGGAAGAATCATTCAGTTGGGACATGAACAGTCTATTTGTTTTCTGTTAGAAGGTGATACGTTACAAGTATGGATCACAATGGCAGGAGTGTGTAGGTGAAGTGAGTGGAGACATGAGCTCATGTAATGGCACCATCAGGAATATATCCAATCGGAATTGGCAGTCCTGCTTTGCATCCAGCTTACGTTTTCATCACGTTAAGGTGGTCCAATCAAAACTCATACCCAAATTGGGTGAGTGGCAATCTTAACCCACTTGGGGAGTTTAACCACAGAAGCCCCAGTGTCTCTTTTCTCTTCTGTCCTTTCGCACTCCTACCCTCCTTCCTTCCTTTGCTCACTCACCTGCTGCCTCCTCTATGTTCTCAGTTTAACACTGTGTGCTGTGGTCACTTTCTCTAGGACGAAGTATCACTGACAGAGCAGCGCATTGGGAGGGTCTTTGTGCATCTTCACGAATACCTGAGATTGGAAGAGGAGAATATTTTGCAGGAACTTCACAATGATGCATGGAAGCGCTTTACAGTGCTGGAAGAAATCATCATGCAACTGACTTTTGAATCCACTTCATTATCAGACACCATTCAATCGCTCAGTGAGGACCTTACTCAGGAAGATGCCATACTATTCCTAATGGTTAAGTATTTTACACCTAGTCACACACATTGGCAGCCATCTATGTATCCAATATCACTCCTACACCTGCCACATCACCATCAATTGCTCTTAAGTTGGTTGGTTCTTGTGTCTGTTGTGCGAACACAGGTGTGTACTGGTGATTTTTGTCTCCCTTGGTCCTAACTTCAATCAAGGTGTCAGGGAAATGACAAATGAAAGTCGGAGGTATCAGCACATAGGGAGTATGGGGTGGGGGGGATAATTTTATTAATGAATCATGTCTCGCACACCTCAAGCATCCAGCTCCAAAAAAGCACTGGGGTAGATTGGGAAGAGATTTGGAACAGATTGCTCCAATTTCCAGGAGTACTGACTGGAACCCACCCTTAGCCAGGGGACGTGTGATGGTTTGTAAGTGTTCTCTTCACCAGGACCAACATCTGTCACTTAGAGAATCCAATTATATTTCAAAACAACATTTTGGGACTGGATGCTGATTAGTTGCTGTTCATAAAACTCTTGACTACGCAGCTACAGCTAAGAAAAGGTGAATGACAGATTCTGAGCAAGGACAGCTGATCTTCGTGAACGCTATATGAGTCCGTCATGAATTATTAATCAACACTGAGTTTTGGAGATTTCCATTTTAACTCTTCTGGTTCAGTAAGAATTCTACTTTCCACTAAGTGAAATCAAATATCATAAAGGACAAACCTAATAATGTTTCACAGTCAAATGATCACTTCATTCTCACTAACCAGCTCACAAAGGGAATTAATCCAATGCACACTTGACATCCATAAGTTCAGTATCAGGCTTGATCAAGTTTCTTGTGGGCTTCAGTCTACCACACAAGACTAACAGGCACTGAATGGACAATTTCACTCTGAGCGATCATAAAGATGGCTGGATTAAAATGCACAATCATACTATAGGAGACCCTGTCCTCGCAGCTGAAGAGCATTGATAATACAGTGTAGAGGGAGCTTTACTCTGTATCTAACCCTGTGTGGTACCTGCCCTGTGACTGTTTAATGGGGACAGTGTAGAGAGAGCTTTACTCTGTATCTAACCCCGTGTTGTACCTGTCCTGAGAGTATTTGATGGGGACAGTGTCGACGGAGCTTTACTCTGTATCTAACTCTGTGCTGTACCTGCCTAGTGAGTGTTTGATGGGGACAGTGTAGAGAGAGCTTTACTCTGTATCTAACCCCGTGCTGTACCTGCCCTGGGAGTGTCGATGGGGGCAGTGTAGAGGGAGCTTTACTCTGTATCTAACCCCACGCTATACCTGCCCTGGGAGTGTTTGGTGGAGACAGTGTAGAGGGAGCTTTACTCTGTATCTAACCCCGTGCTGTACCTGTCCTGGGAGTGTTTGATGGGGACAGTGTAGAGGGAGCTTTACTCTGTATCTAACCCCGTGCTGTACCTGTCCTGGGAGTGTCGATGGGGGCAGTGTAGAGGGAGCTTTACTCTGTATCTAACCCCATGCTGTACCTGCCCTGGGAGTGTTTGATGGGGGCAGTGTAGAGGGAGTGTTACCCTGTATCTAACCCTGTGCTGTACCTGTCCTGGGAGTGTCGATGGGGGCAGTGTAGAGGGAGCATTACCCTGTAGCTAACCCTGTGCTGTTCCTGCCCTGGGAGTGTTTGATGGGGGCAGTGTAGAGGGAGCTTTACTCTGTATCTAACCCCGTGCTGTACCTGTCCTGGGAGTGTTTGATGGGGGCAGTGTAGAGGGAGCTTTACTCTGTATCTAACCCCGTGCTGTACCTGCCTGGGGAGTGTTTGGTGAAGACAGTGTAGAGGGAGCTTTACTCTGTATCTAACCCCGTGCTGTGCCTATCCTGGGAGTATTTGATGAGGACAGTGTAGAGGGAGCTTTACCCTGTATCTAACCCTGTGTTGTACATGTCCCGGGAGTGTTTGCTGCTGGGTTGTGTGGGCTATGCTCATTGATCCATTATATAACACAAAATTTTCACTCACCAAAAAAACAAAGAAATTAATAATTAGAACTCGCATGACTAGGTAAAAAAAAAATCTGTGGAATCAATGAATGGTTTCATGACGGGTGGATAAAATTTAATTAAAAAGACATAAACAAAATGAAACTAGATATACTGTTTCTTTGAGTGAGGCTGGTAAATGCCTGCTGTCTATGTAAACCTTCACTTGTGATGATGAACCTACTGATATTTGTGTTTCTTTTCTTTCCAGAAACTGAAAACTACACAAGATAGGTAACTCTATTCTAAAAGCAAAAGACTGCAGATGCTGGAAATCTGAAATAAAAACAGAAAATGCTGGAAGAACTCAGCAGGTCTGGCAGCATCTGTGGCGAGAGAAACAAAGTTAATGGGAAAAATTTCCCCCCCCATTGGTGGGGGGGGGAGTGCAGGAGCGGGTGCAGGCAGACAAGCGCCACCATTTTACATGGGTGGGCCAATTAAAGCCCGGCCAGCGTGATGTCCTCCAGGAAGCACTTTGCGTTCCCTTTGTGAGCTGGGGTGGGGGGGGGATTCCCTCAGCCGGGAGTACACTTTTTTGCGCCTGTACATGAAAGAGCGCACAGATCTCCCCGAGGCTAAGTGCTGCCTCAGGGAGATCGGCTCCGACTTAAAACTTTTAATAAACTTGTTTAACAATTTTCCCTGCCATGTACCCTCATGTGACAGTGCCACGTGAGTTGGGACATGTCCATAGGTTTTATTGAAACCTTTCTTAAAAATTTAAAAACCCTCCTGAAACCTCATCCTGCCAGTGGATGAGGTTTGATGCTTTTTCCGAAGCCCGCCAGGGCTCCCGGCCTGCCCACCAACCCTAAGGTTGGACGGGCAGGTCCATTAATGACCTTAATTAGTTTCTCAATGGCTTCAATAGGCCGTTGACCGGTCGGCTGTGACCCCGCCGACCTGAAAATGGAAATGACACGGGGTAGCGTCGGGAGTTCCACCCAACGTCATCCCGCATCTCTTTACGCGTTGGCAAGCTGGCCCCGCCCCTACTCGCCGACCGGAAGATCCTGCCTAATGTTTCAAGTCTGTACGGCTCTTCTCCAGAGCTCTGAAATATTAACTCCGGTTCTCCCTCCACCGATGCTGCCAGACCCGCTGAGTTTTTCCAGCATTTTCAGTTTTTATTAATTCTGTTTTAACACTGGCTTTCAATTTGTTTGGACTTGTCCTAGTTGCCTAATGTTTAACTTCTAATTCCTTTCTCTAGAGTTAGAATGGCAATTTCTGATCCCAAAGATGTATCAGTAAAGATAGATGGTGCCAAGTATAAATTCCTGATGCTGTATAACTCCTGGAAAAGAATGGTCAATGAGATTGGTTTTAATACAGGTGAGAAAATGATTTGTAAGAAAACATTTAGATGGTTACTGATGGTACTCAGAGCAGGGTGTTCAGAACCTACTTCTCTTCACCTCCACGCTCCCAGTATTACATGATATATTTGCAGTCAGCCTCTCACAATATTCAGTTCCATTTGAAACACCTCATACTGAAGCAGCCTGTCTCCAGATGCAGCAAGACCAGGACAATATATCAGCTTGGGCTATTAAGTAAGATTCGCGTTACACAAGCTGCCTTAATTGGCAAAATGCATGGGGTCAATGACACACCAAACCTGTGGGAAGACAGCAAAGGCTGCAAACCTGAGTCCCTGCTCACTCTGACTGGCATCATCAGTGATTAAGCTGACATCGGGCAGAATCATCCCAGATTTGCACTAAATGCAGTAGTGGGTAGGAAAAAGGCCGCAATGGCGGGTTTTCATGCCGTGTCATCCCAATCCCACCTTATTAATCATGCATTCCCAGGAAGCAAGCCGTTCCGATGGCGGGCAGGCTCTCATTCGCCCACCATGCCATCACCTCACTGCTTCATCACGCCGGGCACCATAGTTAAAGTGTAACTGCTGCACACCTCTCAGTGCTTCCAGCCCAGAAAAGCTCCAGTGAAGACATGCCCCCAAAAGCCAAGGAGAGTGCAGCCACCCGATTCAGTGACACATTCCTGGGATGCCTTCTGGACACCTTTGGAGTCTGCCGCAATGTCCTCTGGCCCCGCTCTAGCTACAGGAGGCCATCAGTGTCACTACTCCGGCTTGGGAGGCGGTGGCAGAGATGGGCAGAGCCAACACTGCACAGTAGCTGCACAGTGCCATTCAATGCTGAAAGAGGATGAATGATCTCATCCATGTCACCAGGGGAAAGGCAACCAGCTTATCACTCTAAACTCACACACTCACAAGCCCATCACACACTCACAAGTCCATCACACACCCACTGGCATCTCACTCTCTGCCAGCTCAAGGGGCACCATCACTCACTCTCTCACTCACACCTTCACATCTCCATCTGGCCTCATCTCCGCTGGAGACTGCCTCCTCAGCCCTCAACATCTTGAGGCCACTTGCACAGATCAACATGTGCCCCCACACATACCTTAGGATACCCCCCCTTTCCCCATACAGCCCTCACCCTGCAGTCTCTTCCCTTGCCTGAGGCCACTTTTCCCCCTTCCCCAAGCAAGCCCTAGACCTGTGGCCATTGAAAAGCCACTCCCACTTTATGGCTGGTCTTGTAAATAGAGACCTGCCCGTGAGCGCTCCTCAAAGTGACATGGTGCTGTCTGTGAAGCCTGGCGCTGAGGACTGCAAGTGCTGCCAGAAGCAAGGTAGGTAGACAAACCTCAAAGTCCTGAGTGAAGTGTAGCTCACCAGGTGCACGTCACTATATACAGTTGTGAAACACGTTAGTGTGTATTCACACCAGTGTGCCCAGACGCTCCAGCACAGGGGGGATGATTCCAGCGAGCTGGCCTTACAATGATATGCAGATGTATTATAGTGAGGTTCCTGACATCCAACGTTGGGAAACATGGTCCGCCATTGATGGGCAGAGCAGGCGATTGCAAACTGGCTTCACGACATCGTGAAACGGAATTGTGGCCTTCTCACCATATTGTCCGCTCACATCACCAAACAAGCCTGACACCAGTGGGCCCAGAAAATTCCGCCCATAGCTAACAGCCCTGGAAAATCAGCGATCAGTCACCTGACTTATGCAGTTTTGGTGGGGCTAGGTGTGAGGCTGACTGCGAGATCCTGCAAATGTTTCCAGTGGAGCTCTGGAAGGAGCCAGAGTTAGAGAAGTTGAGGGCACTGGTGATTTTGACAGTCACTGCTAAAGCGTGGCCGCCAGGTCCGTTTCACAGCAGATCCTGTACCAGAAGGCTACAATTATCTGCCAGAGCCAGCATGAGATGCCTGACTTTCTTGAGACACCTGTGTTCCGTCTGACGTGTTGAGGAGACACCCTCTGCCCCATGGTGCCAGAATGCCCTCCTGCGTGCTGCACATCTCTGTTCATCCCATCTCTCCTGTGAGCTACAGGCTGTTGCTGTTGTTTCTGTTGGTGCAGCTAATACAGCTGCTGGGCATCTTGGTTCTCATCTGATGTCAAAAGTAAAACCACATAAGTGGCACCTTTGCTTATCTGAGAGACCAGGCATGCAAACCTCCAATGTTGCATCTCAGCACAAGTACTGTGCACGTGATAGACAGAGCGAGGTGCTCTGCAGTCCTGCCACATCTGGTCATAAATGGTGGTCAATAATTATGAAACTAACCACAAAAATGCCGCCATCCTCAATGATGGGGGAGTCAAGCATATCAGTGCCAAAGACAAGGCTGAAGCATTTGCAACCATCTTCAGCCAGAAAAGCCGAGTGGATGATCCATCTCAGCCTCCTCCTGAGAACCCTGAGATCACAGATGCCAGTCTTCAGCCAAATCGACTCACTCCACGTGATATCAAGAAATGACTGAAGGCACTGGATATAGTGAAAGCAATGGACCCAACAACATCCCAGCCGTAGTACTGAAGACTCATGCTCCAAAACTAGCCAAGTCGTTCTAGTAAAGTTACAAATCTGGCATCTATCCAACAAAGTGGAAAATTGCCCAAGATATCTCATACCTACAAAAGGTAGGACAAATCCAATCCAGCCAATGACCATCCCATCAGTCTACACTCAATCATCAACAAAATGATGGGATCGTTGATAGTGCTACTAAGTGTCACCTACGCAGCAACAACCTGCTCGTTAATGCTTATTTTGGGTTACACCAGGACCACTCAGCTCCTGACCTCATTATAGCCTTGGTCCAAATTGAACAAAAGAGCTGAACTCAGGGGGTGAGGTGAGGTGAGGCTGACTACCCTTGACATCCTTGGCATTTGACTGAGTGTGGCATCAAGAAGCCTTAGCAAAGCTGGACCTAATGGGAATCAAGGGCAAAACTCTCTGCTGGTTGGAGTCATACCTAGCACAAAGGAAGATGGTTGTTGTTGTTGGTGGTCAGTCATTGCCATTCCAGGACATCACTGTAGGAGTTCCTCAGGGTAGTGTCCTAGGCCCAACCATCTTCAGCTGCTTCATCAATGAGCTTCCTTCCATAATAAGGTCAGAAGTGGGGATGTTCACTGATGATTGCACAATGTTCAGTACCATTTGCGACTCCTCAGATACTCAAGCAGTTTGTATCCATATGCAGCAAGACCTGGGCAACATTCACGTTTGGGCTGATATGTGGCAAGTAACATTTGTGCCACACAAACGCCAGGTAATGACCATCTCCAACAAGAGAGAATCTAACCATCTCCCCTTGACATTCAATGGTATTACCATCGCTGAATCCCTCACTATCAACATTCAGGGCTACCATTGACCAGAATCTGAACTGGATTAGCCATGTAAATACAGTGGCCACAAGAACAGGTCAGGAACCAAAGTGAACTGAGAAATTAGGTTAAGGGATAGATCAGTAGAGATGCAGTGGCAGCTATTTAAGGAAATATTTCATAACACTCAGCAAAGATACATTACAGAGAGAAAGACTCTAGGGGAGAGACACACAATCCGTGACTAACGAAGGAAGTTAAAGATAGTTTCAAATTGAAAGAAGCAGCATATAATTCCACAAAGATTAGTGGCAAATCAAACGATTGGACAGAATATAAAAAAACAGCAAAAAATGACTAGAAGAATAATGCGGGAGCAATTAGAGTATAAGAGAAAGCTAACTAGAAATATAAAAACAGATAGTACGAGTTTCTACAAATCTCTAAAAGGATAAGAGTAATTAAGGTGAGTATTGGTTCTCTAGAGATTGATAATGGGGAATTAATAATGGAAAATAAGGAAATGGCAGGTGAATTGAAGAAATATTTTGTGTGTGTCTTCACTGTAGAGGACACAAATAACATCCCAGAAATAATTGTGAATCAGGAGGTGAAAGGGAAGGAGTAACTTAAAACAATTGCAAATACCAGGGAAAGGGTACTGAGAAAATTATTAGAACTAAAAGCTGACAAATCCCCAGGATCTGATAGACTTCATCCTCGGGCCTTAAAAGAGAGGAGATGCATTGGTTTTGATTTTCCAGAATTCCCTAGATTCTGGAAAGCTCCCATCAGATTGGAAAATAATGAATGTGACTCCTCTACTCCAGAAAGAAGGGAGAGAGAAAGTAGGAAACTACAGGTCAGTTAGCTTAGCATCTGTCATAGAGAAATTGCTGGAATCTACTATTAAGGAGGTTATAGCGGGGCACTTAGAAAATCTCAATGCAATAGTCAACGTAATTTTGTGAGAGCCAAATCATGCTTGACTGATTTATTAGAGTTCTTTGAGGAAGTAACAAGCAACATGGATAAAGGGGAACCTGTGGATGTGGTTTCCAGAAGACATTTGACAAGGTGCCAAATTAAAGGTTACCACACAAAATAAGAACTCATGGTATAGAGGGTAACATATTACATAGATAGAGTATTGGTTAATTAACAGGAAACAGAATGCCTATGAACATATGAACATATGAATTAGGAACAGAAGTAGGCGATAAGAGGATCATTTTCGGGTTGGCAGGATGTAATGAGGGGAGGGCCACAGGGATCAGTGCAGGGGCCTCACCTATTTATAATCTATATTAATGATGTAGATGAAGGGAATGAGTGCATAGTTTATAAAGTTGTTGATGACATGAATATAGGTAGGCAAGTAAGTTGTGGAGAGTACATAAGGAGTCTGCAAAGGGATATAGATGGGTTAAGTGAGTGGGCAAAAATTTGGTAGATGGAGCATAGGGTGGGAAACTGTGAACTTGTCCACTTTGACAGGAAGAACAGAAAAGCAGTATAATATTTAAATGCCTGAAAGTGTGGTTGAGTCAGAAACTCTCATAACATTTAAGAAGTATTTAGATATTTACTTGCGTTGCCGTAGCCTCCAGGGCTGGGTGCCAAGCACTGGAAAATGGGATTAGCGTAGTCCGATCTTTATTGACTGGCGTGGACACGATGGGCCGAATGGCCTCTTTCTGTGCTGTAAACGTCCATGCGTCTGTACTGCAGAACTCTGTGGCACAGAGTGATCTGGTACATGAATCAGGAGAAGTTAGTGTGCAGGTAGAGGAAATGATTAGAACTGTAAATTGAATGTTGTTTATTGCAAGGGGAATGGAATATAAAAATAGGAATGTTTGGCGCCAGTTGTGTAGTGTGTTGGTGAGACCATATCTAGAGTATTGTGTACAAGTTTAGTCTCCTTATTTAAGAAAGGACATAATTGCATTAGGAGCAGTTCAGAGAAGGTTCACTTGATTGATTCCTGGCTTTAGGGTGTTATCTTATGAGGCAAGGTTGGACAGGATGGCCTGGATCCATTGGAGTTTGGGGGAATGAGAGGTGATCTGGTTGAAATATAATAAATGATCCTGAGGGGACTTGACAAAGTGGATGCTGAAAGGATGTTGCCACTTGCGTGATAGAGTGGAATCCCTTTTGGTTCTGGTACAGATCAGTGTTAACATGCAGTGTATGCTAAGCAAATGCATGTATGTGGTCAATGGCAGCCTGCCCACATGAAAGTCTGCAATTGAGCGAAAACCCCCTGGTTCGTTTCACCCTGCTGCCGTCTGGAAAGAAGGGAGTTAAAAGCTGAGAAACCGTTAGCAAGTCGAGAAGCTGTCCCAAGAGATATTACTTCCACAGTTTAGAAATAAGGGTTCTCCCATTTAAGATGGAAATGAGGAAACATTTTTTCTCTCAGACAGCTGTGAGTCTGTTGATTCACTATCAATTTCCCAGCTTTTAACTCCCTTCTCCTTTTTGACACTGGGTCACAGAAAGGCAGTTAACTAAAAGCTTTTGTCAAAGAAGTAGTTTTTAAGCTGTAATCTAATGGAAGAGAGAGAAGGAAGGAGGTCAAAGGGTTTATGGAGGGAATTGGTCTCCCATTTAAGACAGAGACAAGGAGAATTTTTTTCTCCTAGTGTTGTGAATCTCAAGATCTCTCTTCCCCAGAGATCGAGGGAAAAAGGGCATTGAATATTTTTAAGGCAGAGGTAGATAGATTCTTGACTAACAAGGGAGTGAAAGTGTCCCTTTAAGAGAATGCAAGTACACTGATCGTGTGACAGCACTGACGAATCACTGTGCAGCATGGACAACTGGGAACTGTAAGCCAAGTTCTGGAGGTTTCTGAGTGAGCACATATGATCTGGTGCTCTGCCCTATGTCTCAATAAACCATCACTGTTTATTCTTATATCAGTCTCTCCTCATTATTGATCGCAAGCAGCAATTGATGAGAGCCTAGGAAGGCATGCAGTTAGAGTTCACTTGGCCAACAAATTCATTTACCCAAGGCATAAAAAAAAGGTTATAAGAGGTAGGCAGGAATGTGGAGTTGGGGCCACGATTAGATCAGCCATGATCTTACTAAATGATGGAGCAGGCCTAAGGGGCTAATTGGCCTCCTCCTACTCTTAATTCATATATTTGTATGTTTATGTTCATATTCCACAGCATAGGGCCTTGGTAGCTGTAGCAATTATGGTTTTATTTAGTGTGCAATGTATCTTTAAGAATAAGACTTGTTAAGGAAGATCACATGATCTGTAGTAACCAGTAGGAGAGTAGCATGGGCTACCTCAACAGTCAATGCAGGGATGGGGTTGGAGTTGAAAGCACACGTATAGTTGGTGCTGAATATATTGTAAATAAAGTTTCCACCCAAGAAATGCTGATCAACTCTAGCATTAATTGTACAACTCAGCCACCCTACAACAGTAGCCTATAGTGGGGAAGAGGACATAGAGGATGCCCAAGAGGCCAGGATTAGAGGAAAACAGATATCTCAAAGAGTTGTGGGCTGCTGGAGATTAGAGAAATTGGGGGGGGGGGTGGGGGTAGAGGTGCCGTGGGAGGGGAGCAGTGGGAGTGCTGTTGGTGGGGGTGGGGCCATGGAGGGATTTGAACACAGGTCTTGCTGGAAAGATCCAGGTGCATGGCAAAAGGAGTGATGTAGCTGCTCGGATAGATAAGTGGTTGACAGACGAGGACAAAATGTTAGGGTAAATGGGGATTGCTTAGACAAAAAAACAAACGCGAAAGAAAGACTTGTATTCATATAATGCCTTCCACAACCACCAAGCATCTCAAAGCACTTTACATCCAAAGAAGTACTTTTAGAGTGTAGTCACTGGTGCAACAGAGGAAATGCAACAACCATTTGAACACAGCGAGCTCCCACAAACAACAGCGTGATAATGACCAGATGATGTGTTTTTGTGGTGTTGATTGAGGAATAAATATTGGCCAGGACACTGAAGATCATTCCCCTGCTCTTCTTGAAAATAATGTCATGGGATTGTTTACATCCACCTGAGAGGGGAGAGAGGGCCTATGTTTAACATCTCATCTGAAAGACGGCATCTCTGACTGTGCAGCATTCCCTCAGTACTACACCAGAGCATCAGCCTTCATTTTTGTGCTCAGGTCCTGGGGTTGAACTTGCAACCTCCATAGCTCAGAGACAAGAGTGCTACCAACTGAGCTATGTAAACAGCTCAAAACCACAAGAACATAAGAAATAGGAGCGGGAGTAGACCATTTGACCCATCGTGTCTGCTCCCATTGTTCATTGTGATCATGGCTGATTTTAGGCTTCAACTCCATTTTCCCACCTACTCCCCAAAACCCTTAAACCCTGAAAGGCCAAAAATCTGTCCATCCCAGCTTTAAGTATATACAACGATGGGGCATCCACAACCCCCTGGGATAGACAATCCCAAAGATTCACAACCCGTGTTTTAGATTCCAGAACCGGCAGAAACAATCTCTCAGCGTCCACCCTGTCAAGCCCCTTCAGAATTTTGTAGGTTTCAATGAGATTGCCTCTTATTCTTCTAAATTCCAGAAAGCATAGACCCAATTTACTCAGCTTCTCATCAGAGGACAACCCCCCTCATCCCAGAGATCAATTTAGTGTACCTTCACTGTACCACCTCCAATGCAAATATATCCTTTCTTAAATATGGAGTCCAAAACTGCACACAGTATGCACTGCAGGAACTCACCAAGGCTCCTTAGATAGCACCTTCCAAACCCACGACCACTACCATCTAGAAGGACAAGGGCAGCAGATACATGGGGACACCACCACCTGGAAGTTCCCTTCCGAGCCACTCACCGTCCTGACTTGAAAATTTATTGCTGTTCCTTCACTGTCTCTGGGTCAAAGTCCTTGAACTCCCTCCCTAACAGCACAGTGGGTGTACCTACACCACATGGACTGCAGCGGTTCAAGAAGGCAGCTCCCCACCACCTTCACAAGGGCAATTAAGGATGGGAAATAAATGCTGGCCTAGCCAGCGATGCCCACATCCTGTGAAAGAATAAAAAAAATGAGGTCTCACCAAAGCCCTGTACAGATGGAGCAAGGCTTCTTCATCCTCATATGCCAACCTCGTTGCAATAAAGGCCAACATGCCATTTGCCTTCCTAATTGCTTGCTGCATGCTAACTTGCTGTGCTCGTGTACAAGCACACCAAAGTCTCTTTGGACATCAATGCTTACAAGTTTCACAACTCTTAAAAAAATGTTCTTTTCTATTCTTACAATAAAAGTGAAGAACTTTACACTTCCCTACATTATATTCCACCTGCCACCTAGATGCCCACTCACTTAACCTGTCTATATCTCTGTGCAGCCTCTCTGTGTCCTCTCCACAACTTACTTTCCCACCTAGCTTGGTATCATCAGCAACTTCATTACATTGCTTTCTGTCTCTTCACCTGAGTCATTAATATAGATTAATATAGATTAAATAGTTGATGACCTGGCATTGATCCTGATGGCACTCCACTATTCACTACCTGCCAGCTTGAAAAGGTACCATTTATGCCCATTTTCTGCTTTCTATCCATTAACCGATCCTCTATCCATGCTAAAATATTGCCCCCAACTCCATGAGCCCTTATCTTGCCTATGAACCTTTCGTGTGGCACCTTATAGAATGCCCTTTAGAAATCCAGGTATACTACATGTACTGGTTCCACTCTATCTAGCCTATTGGTTATACCCTCAAAAAACTCTAATAAATTTGTCAAGCAGAATTTCCTTTTAGTAAAACCATGTTGACCTGTTCTAATTATACTATGCTTTTCTAAATGCATTGTTAAGAATTCCTTGATGATAGGTTCCAGCATTCTCCCAACCACTGATGTTAGGCTAATTGCCTGTAATTCTCTCTTTTCCGTCTCTCTCCTTTCATGAAAAGTGGTGTGCCATTTGCCAACTTCCAAACTAATGGATTCATAAGTGAATCTAAGGAATTTTGGAAATTCATAACCGGCGCATCCACTGTATCTGCAGCTATCTCTGTTAGAACGTTAGGGTGTAGGCCATTAGGCCCTGGGAATTTGTCAGATTTTAGTCTCTTAAGTTTCACCAATACTTTTTTTCTGCTGATGTTAATCCTCTTAATTTCCTTACTCTTTTTAGCCCCTAGTTCATCGTCTATTTCTGGTATGGAACTTGTGTCTTCTCCTGTGAAGACAGACACAAAATATTTGTTCAATGCCTCTGCCATTTCAGCACTCTCCATGATAATTTCTCCTGTCTCTGTTTCTAAGGGGTGAACATTTATGTTAGCTGCTCTCTTCCTCTTTATGTACTCATAAAAGCTCTTACAATCTGTTTTTGTATTTCTGTCTAGTTTATTCCCATTTACTATTTTTTTCCCCTTTCAGCTTTTTGGTGGCCCTTTGTTGGTTTCCAAAACACTTCCAATCCTCCAACTTGCTACTGCTTTTTACAACATTGTAAACCTTTTCTTTAATCTAATACTACCCTTAACTTCCTGAGTGAGCCACAGGCGGGTCTTCCTCATTGAGGTTTTGCTTTTCAATGGAATGTATTTTTGTTGAAGATTTTGAATTGTTTTAACTGTTGCCCTGTAAATGTAAACTGTTCATTTTACCTCCACACCTTTTAGTCTATTTACCCAATTAACCTTAGCCAGTTCTCCCTTCATGCCCATGGAATTGGGTTTGTTCAAGTTAAAAGATCCTTGTTTGCAATTGGAGTCTGTCATTCTCAAACTTAAAATGGAATTCAATGGTGTTATGATCACTCTAAAAGTTTAAAGTGATGTATCCCAGGGGTCAATGATGTTGTCTGTTGTTATCATCACTTGGAATTGGGTACATGCAATACAGCCTCAAAATTTGCTGTTGACACAAAAGTAGGAGGATTGGCTAACGGTGATACAGATTGTAAAATATATCGGGAAGGTAGCCAGGAACAGCTGTCCCTCTGAGTACTTCTAACACACATCCTACTGGACAATTTAAATCATTTTTGGCAGAGGGAATGCAAGGTCAAAGACTTCGGAAAGGGAGGATCATATACCTTAGATAAAATAGTGACATGAGTGTGTGAATTTGTGGAATCTGAAATAACCTTAAATGTGAAGATGGCTTTTAGTTAAACTAAAGACAAAGGCCGGAATTTTCCGGCCCTGTTGGCATGGCGATCAGGGGGAGGGGGAGGGTGGAACGATATGGCGAGAAGGCCAAAAATCTGTTTCCGCCATCGTGAAACCAGTTTGCGATCCTCCGCTCCGCCCTTCAATGGCGGGCTGCGTTTCCTGCCGCTGCACATCTGAAACCTAATTTCAATACTTTAGCATCTCATTATCAGCTCTGCCGGCCGGAATCACTTCCCAATGTCAAAGTACCACCCGCGTCAGCGGGACTTCAGAATGGCGAGCTTCACAACTGCCTTTAAAAGGTGTGCACCAGGTGACCTGAACTTCAAGGGGAACTCAGACGTGAGGGCACGCAACCTGGCACTGCGCTCATGAGCATTGCCCGTAGGACATCAAGGAAGAGGCGTCGCACATTCGCAGGGTCCACAGGGTAGTCGCTTTTTCCAGGTGCCGGGGCAGGGGCTCCAGTGCAGGTCAGGCTGGGGGTGGGGAGGTGGGTGGTGGTGGGATGCAAGGCGTCACAGGCTGAAGGAAGTACTCAAGCACTTGCCGGGGAGGCAGGACGGGGGGTGGGGTGTGGGGAGTTGGGGGAATGAAGGAAGCGGCCATGTGCTTGGAAAAGCTTATCAAAAGTGAGCATTCTTCTGCAAGTTGAGACGGTTCAGCTGCAGCTCTATTGACATGCTTGGAGTCGGGCCTCTGAAGATTTTCTGCCCCCTCAAAGTGCCACCAAATGCTCCAGAACTTTTCACGCCTCAGTGCAGGCTATAAATTAATGTGCGTTTTAGAGGGCAGCAGAGCAATTACCCAACTGGGCAAGTTGTACAATCCCCTTGTGAAAGGTGCCCATGGTGCAGTCACTGATGGAGACGCTCACAGCTCCTTGCAATGTCTTTATTAACATGTGGACCAGGATCCCTGATGGTTCAAGCTAACAGTGCAGCCTTGCAGTGTGGGTCAGGAGAATGCCTGTGCCTGAGCTGAGAGCACAGCCTGCAGTCCAGTGGGCAAAGCTGCTGCCAATCGGTCAGGTGGAGTGGGGAGCAAGTGGTTGAGGTTTCAGACTGTCAATGAGTGCAATACACTCTGGCCATCCAAGTGGTGGCCAGCACTCTCCAGCATTAAGGGAATTTCAGACTTCACCAAGAGAGGATCTTGGGACACATATGCTAACCCACACATCTCTCTCTTTGATCCTGCAGGAGGAGAACATCAGGATCATGGAGCTGGTGATTTAGCGGGATGCCTCATGGCTTACAGAGACCAGAGATGAAGTAGAAGGGAGTGGCAGAGGCGCCTGGCTCAGCAAAGGGAGGAGCACCTCCCTCAAGGTGAAGAAGGGGCAGCAGGGCCTGCTGCACACAGCTGAAGATCCACAGCAAGCTGTCACTCATAGGCACCTCGCTAGTCCCAGGGTCTATAGGCGGTGCCTTTCATTCCTGCAGATGACCGAGAACGAGTGTCGCCGAAGATGCGCATGTCCAGGGAACTGGTCGGCCACATCTGCCTCCTGCTGCAGGATTTGGCACCACAGGAACATGGAGGGCATCCACTGCCATTGGCCATGAAAGTGACCAGGATGGCTCCTTCCATGGCTCCACAGTTGATTTCTATGGGATCTCACAAGCCTCCACACACAAGTGTATCCAGGAGGTCACAGACATCATCTTAGCGAAGACACAGAACTTTGTGCTTTTTGACCGGGATCAGGAAAGCCAGGAAGCAAGAGCACTGGGATTCACACATCTCAGGTTTTCCACAGGTACAGGGTGCCATCGACTGCACTAATATGGAGTTTAGATCGCCATGGCAACAAGCAGTCAACTATGTCAACCACAAGGGCTTCCACTCACTGAATGTTCAGCTGGTCTACGGCCACTACAAATGCATTCTACAGGTCTGCCCACAATTCCCAGGGAGCGTCCATGACTCCTTCATCCTTAGTAGGTCTCATAGCTCTGACACCTTCCAGGGTCCGCAGAGGCTGCAGCGTTGGCTCCTTGGGGACAAGGACTATGCACAGAGGATGTGGCTGATGATGCCCATGCAGCGTCCTCAGCCTGCAGCAGAGCGATGGTACAACGAGGCTCATGCCGCAACCTGGACTTTGGTGGAGTAAACAATAGGCATTTTGAAAATGAGGTTCCTGTGCCTGGACAGGTCTGCTGGAGCCCTGCTATAGAGTCCCAGAGGGTGTCATGCTCCACAAGCTGGCACAACGTTCAGGGGGAGGACCTGGCTGAGGAGGAGATAGAGGAGCTGCACATCTCCTCCAATGAAGAGGACATTAGAAAAGCATGACGATGATGAGGTCCTCGAAGACGAGAATGCTAGTGATGAGGCCATTGCACTGGCCAGACAAGGCAGGCCCGATCGGGTGGCATTCATAACCACAAGATTTCATGGAGGATTATGATGAGATGCAGTGAGGACAGTCCTGACATCCTCACCTTGCATCTGTGAACGTTTGACTCGTATGTGGCTGATGGCAGCGCATACACTCAGTGCTCAGGCTCATGTTGAGGAGATGCAGCGGACGCTGTAATAGTTGCTAGATTGCGGAGGGGGGGTGACAACGACATGCAGTGAGGACATTCCATAGATCTTCACATGGCCTCTGTGAATGTCTGACACACAGAGAGAATGATGGAACTCTGTGACGCCTGTCCACGACATTCTGGCAGCAATGACCAGCACCATCAAGGTGCAGGCATCAGTAATGTGCCCAGTGAGTGTGAGGCCGGACCATCACTGTGGTCTGAAGGTTACATACTGCACAGGGAAGAGGCCCTGGACTGAGACACCTGCCTTTCTCTTTTGCAGGAAACAATGTTTCACATCTGAGTGACATGAGCACTGTTCATCATTACAAGGAGCCATAGGCAAGGAGACATTCTTGGGAGTTTATTTAAAATAGCGAACATTATGTACAAGTGATTAACACCCATGCCCAGGCTGTGTAACTATATCTTCTTAACCTTCCTAATCCTGCCGTTAGGTCTTGGTGCTCCCCAGACATTCAGAGTGGAGGTGGAGGCAGCCTGCTGACTGCTACTGTCTGTGAAGACCTTGGCGGGGTCCTCTGGAGGACTGAGACCTGGAAGGCACCAGCCTGCTTTTGGGGTCCTGCTGTGTGGCACTTGCACCCTCATCAGCTTGTGGAGCTATAGCTGCTAGGGTCACAGGAAGAGGGGATTCGGATGGGTGGATCGCCCCGGAGTGTGCACCTGCTGGTCCTCCTCCTTATGGGTGCCCCAAGGGCCCCTGGCTGACTCCTTGAGAAGAAGGAGAAGCTGGAGTGAGCTGAGCTGCCCCACTCCCCTCTTGCATTGACACTTTTGGAGGCCAACTATGGCATCAGTGATGGAGTTCAGCCCACGCAGCAACACAGGAGCAATGTCCTGGACCAAGGTCTCCATCCTACCAGTGTTGACCTCGGGGCATTGGCATGCCAGCGCTATAACCTCAGACTGAAGGTGACAGACTCCTCCATCGTGCCTTGCAATCTGAGGAGTGCAGTGGACATCCCTTCCTGATGTTCCTGAGCTTGCCTTTGCAGCTCCAGCAACTGAGGTATGGCCGAGTCCAGAGGCTCCTCATCTGACTTGGACTTAGCATATTTCTGGCCTCCAGCAGCCCCCTAGTGCCGGAAACCTGGGAGGTCCCTGCCACCGTCTGCTATGGATCAGACAGTGCAATGTGCTCACCAGATTGTGACCCCGAGGCTACTCTAGAACTAGGTCCCCTCAAGGTGTGTGTCTCTGCGCTGGTGGAGGGTGAGGGTGAGCGCTGTGACTGGTTTTCAATGAGGGTGTCATCAGATTCTTCTTCCGAGGTGTCTTTGATGCTTGAGTCGAAGACCTGGCTTGTGGAACCCCTAGGCTGCTTCCCAGATGTGCCTGCAAAAGCAAAGAGAGATAATTAGTGCATGGCAGGGGACTGCAGAACACATTCAATCACAGCATGGTTGTTTGATGGAGGTGGCACTGCTGGATCCTCAATTGGTTGAGGACCACCGACCTCACCGTCAGCACAGGAACAATTCAGATTGCCACCGGCCAGCTGGATGGCTCTATTTTCAAAGTCTGTGAGGACCTTGATGCCAGGCAATTCTCCGCCAGTCTGCGACCTCTCCCTTTTGTTGTGTGCCAGCTTGTCCTGCATGAATACAGATGGAGAAGGTATAAGCAGGGTGCAGGCCAGTCCAGATGAACAGGATTGGATGCCTGGCATGTGTGGGTGGTCAGTGGTGCCATGGACAGGATGAGGACACGATCCAGGGACAGGATGTTGAGAAGGTGTTTCCACTATTAGTGGAGTTTCGAACTAGGGAACAGAGTTACAGAATAAGGGGACACTCATTTAAGACCGAGATGCAAAGGAATTTCTTCTCTCAGAGGGTAGTGAATGTCCGGAATTCTCTACCCCAGAGAGTTTTGGAGGCTAGATCAATGAAAGTATTTAAAGAGGAAGTAGATAGATTTTTGAAATATCGGGGGGTTGAGGGCTATGAGGAGCTGGCACGAAAGAGGAGTTGTGGTCCGGGGAATATCAGCCATGGTCTTATTGAATGGTGGGACAGGCTTGAGGGGCTGAATGGCCTACTATTTCTTATGTTCTCATGATCTGCAGGGCAGGCAAAGGTGTGTATGTGAGAGAGTGAATGGTGATGTCCCTTGAACTGGCAGTGAGTGAGATCCCTGTGGATGTGTGATAGGTTTGTGAGTGCATGAGTTGAGAGTGATGAGAAGAGTGATTTACCCCGGCTGAACGAAGGAGATCATTCATCCTCTTTTGGCATTAGATGGCTGTCCTCTCTTGCAGGCAATGGTGCTGACCACTGCTGCCATGCTGGAATGGTGACCTTCCTTGCTAGTCTTTGCTCAGAGTGGGAGTAGAGGACCTCATGGTGGGCCTCTACTATGTCCAGTAGGCACTTGAGGGAGGTGTGGCTAAATTTGGGGGTGGCATGTTTTCTCCCTTTAGCAACCATGACTTTGCAGCAGCTTCCTCTCCCTTAGAGAGAGAGCTAGCTCTATGGCGCCCGGATTGCTGCGGGTCTGAGGTGACAGCAGGGGGGGCGAATCAGAGGCCGTCCCACCAGCGATCCAGATTGTTTCCCGGTAATGCATTATTAATGAGGCGGGGTATGCCAGGAATGGCATGATACAGCGCAAAAACCCGCCATTGCAGCCAGCAGGTAAAATGACTTTTTTCACGCCCATTACCACACTTAGTACATTCCTCCCAGAGTGTCACATGTGCTGTGTGGGTGTTTCATAGCACTATAATAATCTAGATTAAAGATTCAAATTTCTTGAATTGGACAAATTCCAAAATGTTAATTCAATAAATGGACTTGTTTCCCTCATTTCTCTCTTTTGATTGAACCTGTTCTGTGTTTTATTCTCCCACAGTGCCATTGAGTCTAGATTCTGACACCGCACACTGGAACCTCCTAATCTTCGACAACATGACCAGTGTCACATACAGCCACAATCTGAAGAAACCGCCTACTACAACCTCAAGATTCAGTGTCTATCCCTTCGTTCTGGCCAAGCAAGGATTCTCGTCAGGAATACACTACTGGGAAATCTTTGTGGGGTGCAAGGCTGACTGGGTCTTAGGGGTGACCAAACAGTCTGTGCAACGCAAGACACCCATCTCTCTAACACCTCAGGACGGTTTATGGACCTTGGAGAAAAAAGGCAAGCACTACGTGGCCAACTCGGTGCCCCATGTGGTAATCTTTTCAGGGTTTAAGCCCAGAAAAATTGGAGTTTACCTCGACTATGAAGCTGGACAAGTGTCCTTTTATAATGCTGACAAAATGAACCTCATGTATACGTTCAAAGATACATTCACAGAGACACTCTATCCACTGTTCAGCCCAGGTATTAATTTCACACCACTGAAAATACTCCATGTAAATCCTTGAAAGAGTGTGAAGTAAATGCAGTGACAAAAAGTCGGCAAACATTTAAAGCTGCCTGTGTGCCCGTTGAAGATGTGTCTCTATGCCTGGATCACAGCAGCTTACAATTCAACTGGAAGTATGACCAAATTTCTTTTATTATTCTGTTCAAAAAAAATTACTTTGTTTTTGCCTCTCTCTTTCTGTCCTTGCATCCCATAAATCACACCATACCTCTGACCTCTGACCCAGAGAGTAGGCAGGTGATCTACCCCCTCGGCGTCTGCCGATGGCTCCCTGTGACAGCTATTGGGAGTTATGCAGCCTTCAGTTTGTCCTTTTGTCTGTAGGGAAGTGTCAAGCCTTGGTTCATTGTGTCCTACTGACATCTTACCCCAGATCAGGAAATCATGGTGTAGTGAATCACATGCGCAAGCCAAGCACCTTGCATTCATTCTGTATCTATAGATCAGTTCTCCAAAGTGTTATTTCTCTTAATACAGTATCCAATGGGCACTCTGTAGCTCCTGTATGGAATACAGCTGCATAGCATTATAAGAATGATGTAGAACAATGAAACCAGACAATGAATTTGATCATTTGTTGCTCATGGGTACTGTGATTTGGGTAATTGCAATATCTCAATATGACACTGAAGTAAAGATAACATTTTAACATGGCTTTAATCAATAAACCATCCATGCATGTCTGCGCGTGTGTTTATAAACTGACTTCTTCCATTTTGATCTTGGCAGTTTATTCTGCAGTTGGGATATTGCTCTGCTTCATTGCACTGGCAGTGTCACTCAAAACAGAAACTTTTATTGAATTAATGTCAATCTGAAGGTACATCTGTGCTATCAATTCCCTTCTGCTTGCTTCACTGACTTCCCATTGGTATCAGTCAGACAGCAGCCTGGACTGGACTATCCCCAAAGCCGTGAGCTGAAATTGTTAACTATGATGCTGGTAACACACAACATCCTGCAAAATGAAAGGGAGCTTTTTAAATAGAAAATTCAAATGGGAATATATTGATATTTACTTTCATTTGATTATTCAAACAACGTAAATAATAAACATTTCAGACATTTATCAGCCTTCCCCATTCTGAGTTGTTCTAAGCAACAATGAATTAATTATTTCCTTTACCGCTGTCTTTTCGCCTGCAAAACCGAGAATTGTAATAAGTGCGGTGCCCTGGATGAAACATTTGTTCCATACAAGAATTTTGTGAGAACCTTTTCTTGTTGATTAAAAATGAATGCTTATTTGCTGATTTAATGGGAGCTACATTTTTGGGCATGACTTCTGAAATTGAACATCTGACACAACGGCCGGGATTGCACCTTGAAAAATCAGACAGTGATGCCAGCGAGGAGGAGGGCGTAAGATCGTGGGAGATGCTGCGGGGTCGGGTCCATGATGTCATCATGCTGAGACGCAATGTCACCAGGGCAGATGGCAAGTGGGAACTCGACTAGCATATCAAAACAAGCAATTGTGAGGTACCATATATTGCAGTGTATAAGTTAACACGGCATATAAGACAACCCCATCTTTTTGGCCACGAAAATCATGTTTTTGTATAAACTTGGCATATAAGTAGACTCCTCTTTTCAGCCGCGGCATGCTCTACTCGCATTAGTAGTCACGCCCAATTTCTCACCCCACAAATAGACGTTTTACTTACTGGTACCTTATAACTTAAAAGGGATCAAGCAGGCAATGAAGTGAATGCTGTGAAGTACGGGAATTTAAGACATGCCCACACCGGGCAGACCCAGCATGGCCGGCAACAAAGATGGCGATTGTAATATTAGAGTTTGTAAGGGTGAATGTGTGGAACTGTACAAATAGCACCTCCCAGGACGATGATGTAAGAAAACACATGACTAGGAGAGGAGGGGGAGAATGTTCATGGCTTCAGCAATGTCACACCTCGTCATGGATCGCTGTACATAGTTCAGTTATTTATATAAAATAAACTAGTTGTTGTTTGAACATACCAACACCTCAGTAATCATTCCTCAGCTAGACTGACCAACATACAACACGGTGGCAGTGGTGATGGACCCCAAAGCACGGAAAATTCAACTTTAAAGGAGATTAAATGCCAGACTTGTAAAAGTGGGGCCAAAACTGCAGAGCTCTGTAGGACACAGTTGAAGAACCCCAAAGCTTCTCCATAGATGAGGTGGAGGCAGGAAGAGTCAGAAAATCAACTTTCAAACTCACTCAGGGCTGCACCACAGCACACGGTGGCCTGTGAAGAAAATCCCAATCTAGCGATCGTAGGCTTCGAGTCAGAGAACCAAGCAAAGATCATGGAAATGGTGAGAAATCCTTAAAAGGGTAAAATTGGGTTTTAACGGCACACCGGACAGGCGGCACTGGGAAAACTAGATCCCTAGCAAGGATGGGTTACGGAAAACCCTGCAGTCCAGGCCCAAGGATGACGCTATTGCACACAGTGACTGTGAGGCAGCACAAAAAATATAGCGGCTGAAAATACTCAATGCCTCAGGCGAAGGGAACGATGAGATTATTGAAATAACTTAAAACAAAGCAGTTTTTAACAGCTTTGCAGCGTTCAAGGAATAAATACCAAGTCCAGCTGAGAGATCCCTCAGGGAGAGACAGTGACCTTAGCAGGTCTCAGTGAGCAGCTGATCAGCACCGGAAAGCTTCACATACTGGAGGGAAAACTTAAAACTTTGAATAAACCACCTAAAAGCTTGGAAAAGCCTTGGATCCTAAATTTATGCTGCCTGGGAGGTTTGAGCTCATGGAAAGAACAAACCAAACTCCAAACTGGGCATTTTGGAGAAAACGATTCTTGCGCTTTTGAATAGCTTCATGATTGGACAGTAATTCTGAAGCTGAACAGGTCAACACCTTAATTTACTCCATAAGAACCGAAGCAGATGATGTAATTGCAAGACAGGGCATCAATGAGACTGTTGATAAGTTTGAAGGAGTCTTAAAAGCCTTCGATAACTATTTCACTCTGAGGAGCAATAAGATTCTGGGAAGGGCCAAGTTCAACAAGAAGGGCCAGAAACCAGGAGATGCTTTTATTAATGACCTTTACAGACTGGCTGAGGATGTGAATTTGGAGACCTAAAAACGGGAGTAATATGAAACCACGTTGTAGTTGGTGTTACTAATGAATGCCTATCGGACTTATAGCAATCTAAGGAAGGCCTCACCTTAGAAAAAGCCATACAGCTGGTGAGAAAAACAGTAAACAGGTACTGAGAGGTGAAGAAAAACCTTGGCTCAGGAAACCTCCAGTGACCTCAAGCCCAGGAATGTAAAAGAAGCATCAAAAGAGAAGGTACAATTTGGAGGGAAAGTACAACATGCCACAAAACCCTGCCAGTGCTGTGGCACCAAAAAGATCCACAGGCACCAACAGTGTCCTGCAGAATGCTTCCTCCGCAGAAGACTTGGCCATTTAGGGAAGATGTACTGAAGCGAAACCTCTAACTTCACAGGTTTCTCAGGAAAGGTTTTCACACATAAGGCTATTAATGAAGTTGAAGAATTTCCACCAGAAGAGCAGCAAAAACATTTCCTGGGAGAGATCAATGGCTCCAATCATGCATTCTGGAATGCAGATATATGTCAACGGACATATCACCAACTTTAAACGAGATGCTGGAGCGAGTGTATCAGTTTTATCTGACAACGAACCGTGGTTACCAACACATTGCCTGTGGCCAATGGAAGCCCAACTGCACGTCCAGGAGGGATCGAACTAAAAGTCAAAAGAAAGTTACAGGCAACAGTCCAGTGCCAGGGAAAGCAGATATTCAAAACATTGTATGTGCTACAGAATCAGGAATCCTCCCTTTTAAATAGAAAATCAGGAAAGTGGAAGATGTCAATCAGCAAGAATCCAAGATAAAAGCAAAATACTGCAGATGCTGGAAATCTGAAACAAAAACAGAAAATGCTGGAAAAACTCAGCAGGTCTGACAGCATCTTTGGAGAGAGAGACAGAGTTAACATTTCGAGTCCATATGACTCTTCTTCAGAGCTAAAGAGAAGTGAAAATGTGATGAAATTTATACTGTTTAAGAGAGGGTATAGCAGGTGAAACTGGATAGAAATGCCAGTGAAAGCCGGGGGGCTGAAAGGAGAGATTGACAATGATATCATGGACAAAAGGACAAAGGGGGTGTTAATGGTGGTGGTAAGGGCTAAAGGAGGTGCTGATGGTGGCATTAAGATCAGGAAGCAGAATGTGATAATAGCAGGATGAGGGTAAGCACTCTGGAAAGAACAACATGAACAAGTGACAGATGGGCCTTGTGGGGGTGGGAGGGTGGGGGGAGGGGAGGCGACAGTGCTGGAGAAAAAAGTTTAAAAATAGGATAGGAGGTGGGGATGAAGGAATGAATAAAAATGAAAATAAATAAAAATAGGTGGATAAAAAATAAAAATTGAAAAATAAAAATGAATATGGGAAAAGGGGGTAAAAAGGCAGTGAGGACAGAGGAGACAGTTCATGGTCTGAAGTTGTTGAACTCAATGTTAAGCCCGGAAGGCTGTCAAGTGCCCAATCAGAATATGAGGTGTAATGCTGCATTGTTCCAGTGAAGCCCAACGCAAACTGGAGGAACAGCACCTCATCTTCCAACTAGGCACTTTACAGCCTTCCGGACTTAACATTGAGTTCAACAACTTCAGACCATGAACTCTCTCCTCTATCCTCACCAACTCCCCCCACCACCCCCCCATCTCCCTTTTTTACCTCTGCTTTTTCTACGTGGGAAGAAAGTGAACTTATTGGTAAACCAAATCTGCTGGATTTTGAAGGAAGTCAAGACATTGATTTAGGTGGGTTCCTCACAGCTTCACATCCCAGCCAAAAGAATACTTCCAGAGCATGGAGTGTAGGATAATCCAAGAGCTCAAGAACAAGAGACTGCAAGGAGTTATCACTCCAGAAGTAAGGAAAAGCAGAAAAAAAGAAACAAGGGAAAGAGGACAAACTCAAGAAGCAAGGATAAGGAGCATGCGAAACACAAAGAGAGAGATAAACCCGTAAAATCAAATAATAAGCGAGGGAAATGTGATGGAGAAAAATACAACAGTAAAGAGAAGAAGAAATGGATTAAGTCAGACGAAGGAAAAGAAGGAGAGGGAAATCCAGAGAGATGACAATCAATAGAGATCTTATTTAGTACCTGCTTTCAGAATAGAAACAGGAGGAAACATTTCTATTCATCAAAGATGACAACCAGTCCTACATTTGGAAGAACCAGATGTTGGGTCAGAAATTAACTCTCAATGAAGACCATCCAAGTCAGGAAAAAGGGGTTCAGAGTGAGACTACTGATCTTCCAAGTGTGACAGGAACATGATCAAGAAGAGTTGTGAAGCCTCCTAACAGATTGAATCTCTGATGTTACAGACTGGGGGTGATGGGGTAGTATGTACATATGAATGTAAAAAATATGGACGAAGGCTTGGGGGAGAAGTGTAGTCTTAGGGTTTGTAAGTGTTAATATGTGGGACTGTGTAAATAGTACCTCCAATAATGATGCTGTAAGAGAAGATATGATTAAGAGAGGAGGGGAAGAATGTTCATGGCTCCAGCAGTGTAACACCTAGTCATAGATAACCATACATAGTTCAGTTGTATAAAATAAACCAGTTGTTGTTTGAACATACCAACGCCTCATTAATCATTCCAAAGCTAGAGTAACCAACATACAACAGCGACCACCCACACCCGCACCAGCCGATCACTTTTACACTCAGTATATAAATTGACTCCCATTTTTGGAGGGATTTTTGAAGGCTTCGAGGCTTGACTGACAGCGATTTTACAAACCTCTGAAAATTTTGCGAGTAACGCACAGGCTTTGAGCCTTGGCAGCTTTTAAAGGGCGGCTGTTATTGTTGTTTCTGTTCTTGGCAGCTGTGCAGTGAAGCCTGTTCCTTTCAATACAGTGAAGGAGAATGACAACCATTTACTTGGGCTCTCTGCCCCTTTGAGCAGTTAATCTACCCAGTATCTGGCACTGGGTGGCGTTTCAGCATCTACTGAAAGGGTGCCCCCATTGCAGCAGCAGTCCCCAGGTGGCATGGGGATCTTGCATTTGGGAGGAGTTTCCTCCAGTGAGCAGGAGAACTTGAGAGGGAGGGAGGAGCAGGCAAACAGAACCAGATATCAGCAACCTCCTGGCCACCTGCAGGGGCAGGCTCATGATGGCAGAAGGCAGAAAGAACCAGGTGCAGAAATTGGCACAGAGGCAAGGGTACCAATTGCCCATTGTATACAGACAACAAATGAGCTACCTCCTGATGCCAGTGAGGCAGCGTCATTGAAGACAGCACCACTCCTGAGAGGCCATGGTCAATCTGTGTGCCATGATGGCAGAGGAGTTGAGCTCCGATTATGTTGGTGGGCATCCAATGCCAGTTGCTCTCAGGATCCTTGAATTTCTCTGCCTCAGTTTCATTCCAGGGTTCCACTGGAGAAATGTGCGGCATCTCCCAATCAACCGCACATCACTGCATCAAGATAGTGATAGATGAGCTCTTCAGAAAGGCCAATTAGTACATTGGGTTTACAACTGATGTAGGCAGTCAGGCTGAGAGAGCCAGAGGTTTCATTGCCATGGCTGGATTTCCCCAGCGGCAAAGTCTCAGAGAGTGCACACATGTGACCATCAGGGCTCCCAAAGGCCAGCCAGTGGCCTCCATTAACCCAAAGAGATTTCATTCCCTCAATGTGTAAACTGATCTGTGAAATCACCAGTGGATTCTGCAGATGTGTGCTTGTCACCCTGGGAGCAGCTACGATGCCAACATTCTTCAGCACTCCCAGGTGCCACACCTTTTCATCAACCCCGCCCCCCCCGCCACTGACACACCTGTAAGGATGGATACTCGGCGACAGGGGTTACTCACTGACAAGATAACTAATAACACCAGTAAGGAACCCAAGACCCAAGGCAGAAGGATACTACAACATGAGTCATACAGCAAGCAGAGCGAACATCCAGCAGACCATCTCGAGAGTTAGGTGTTTGGATCGACTGAGTAGTGCTCTTCAATATATCCCAGTAAAGATCATCCAGATTGTGATGGTTTGCTGCAATTTATGCAACCTGATACTGTAGAGGGAGGAGAAGGACCTGGGAGAAGGGGTGCATAAGGTGCAAAACATCCGGACCCATGACCTAAGGGGGCCCAGGTTCATCTCGCAGCTTTTGCCTTTACTGGTGGCACCGGACCTCTCCATCTCAAGTGGCCACCTTGTGCCTTGTGTGCGAGGACATAGACTCCCCCAAATCTGGAACACCTACAGTGTGCTCCTCTTCGCTCCACGACAGAGTTCCAGTGCTTGAGATCCAATTGTCCTGGAGCAAGAACCCAAGGACGTGTGGCCATTTGCTTTGCACAGGGTGCATTCTGGGTAATGTAGTCCACCCTTGGCTGCACTCTCAACCACCCATCCAGGCTCTGGCCACTAAATGACTACAGTACCCAAAGCGCATTGCGAAGGTTCTTGACAGCAGCCAACACAGGGTCGAGAGGTTCATGAGAGTGAGGTGAAATCAATTCTTAGCAATGATACGAGACTCTAATTGTAAAGAAGTGGTATAGATAACCCAAACAATAATGAGCAAAATTTCCGAGATACCGAGGCATACTTTCCAATCCGTGATCCATCTAGTTTCCAGGTTATTTTTCCAAGGAGTAGAGTTGTTCAGTTGAGTTCCTTGTTAGTGTGACTGGATTTGAAGTTGAAGCTGTATTGATGTTGCCTGTTAGACACTTAGCTTACTTTTGTGCCCAAGTGTGTTTTGCAAAAGTTTTAAATAGAAACAAACTTGCATTTCTAGAGATAAAAGCAAAATACTGCGGATGCTGGAAATCTGAAACAGAAAATGCTGGAAAAACTCAGCAGGTCTGACAGCATCTGTGGAGAGAGAAAAAGAAGGTTAAAGTTTTGAGCCCGTATGAGCCTCCTTCAGAGCTGGAGAAATGGGAATATGATGAAATTTATCTTGTTTAAAGAGGTGGGGCAGGTGGAGCTGGACAGAAGGCGGTGGGGACAAAGGAGGGATTGACAAAGATACCATGAACAAGAGGACAAAGGGGTTGTTAATGGTGGTGGATGGTGCTAAAAAAGGTGCTAATAGTGGTGTAAAGGTAAGAAAGTAAAATGTGATTATAGCAGAACAAGGTTAGCATTGTATGAAAGAGCAACATGGATAAAGTGACAGATGGCCCTGTAGGGGATGGGGTAGGGGGAGGGGGAAAAAAGGATAGAAAATGGGATTAAAAATGGGATAAAACTATGGATAACAAATAAAAATAAAAATAAAACAAATAGGTAAAAAATAAAAATGAATGTAGAAGAAAGCGAATAAAAAAAGGGGGTGGGGATGGAGGAGAGAGTTCATGGTCTGAACTTGTTGAATTCAATATTCAGTCCGGAAGGCTGTAAAGTCCCTAGTCGGAAGATGAGGTGTTGTTCCTCCAGTTTGCGTTGGGCTTCACTGGAACATTGCAGCAAGCCCAGGACAGACATGTGGGCATGAGAGCAAGGTGGAGTGTTAAAATGGCAAGCGACAGGGAGGTCTGGGTCATGCTTGCGGACAGACCGAAGGTGTTCCGCAAAGCGGTCACCCAGTCTGCGTTTGGTGTCCCTAATGTAGAGGAAACCGCATTGGGAGCAACGAATGCAGTAGACTAAATTGAAGGAGGTACAAGTGAAATGCTGCTTCACTTGAAAGGAGTGTTTAGGCCCTTGGATGGTGAGGAGGCAGAGGTAAAGGGGCAGCTGCTGCATCTTCTGTGATTGCATGGGGTGGTGCCATGGGAAGAGGATGAGGTGTTGGTGCGATGGAGGAGTGGACCAGGGTGTCCCAGAGGGAACGGTCCCGACATGCAGACGGGGGAGGATGAGAAGATGTGTTTGATGGTGGCATCATGAGTCACAGAGTCACAGAGGTCTACAGCACAGAAAAACGCCCTTCGGTCCATCCAGTCTGCACTAGTCAAACAAGTACCTAACTATTCTAATCCCATTTTCCAGCAATAGACCCATAGCCCTGTATGCCATGGCATCACAAGTGCACATCCAAATACTTCTTAAATGTTATGAGGGTTTCTGCCTCTACCACCCTTTCAGGCAGTGAGTTCCAGATTCCCACCACCCTCTGGGTGAAAAAATTCTTCCTCACATCCCCTCTAAACTCCTGCCCCTATCTTATATCTATGCCCCCTGTCTATTGATCCCTCCACCAAGGGGAAAAGTTCCTTCCTGTCTACCCTAACTATGCCCCTCATAATTTTATACATCTCAATCATGTCCCTCTTCAATCCCCTCTGCTCCAGGGAAAATAACCCCAGTCTATCCAATCTCTCCTCATATCTAAAACTCTCCAGCCCAGGCAACATCCTGGTAAATCTCCTCTGCACTCTCTCTAGTGCAATCGCATCCTTCCCATAATATGGATTCCAGAACTGCACGCAATACTCTAGCTGTGGCCTAACCAGCGGTTTGTACTGTTCCAGCATTACCTCCCTGCTCTTATATTCTATGCCTCGGTTAACAAAGGCAAGTATCCCATATGCCTACTTAACTACGTTATCTACCTGTCCCACTACCTTAAGGGACCGGTGGACATGTATACCAATGTCCCTCTGATCCTCGGTGCTTCCCAAGGTCCTACAATTCATCGTGTATTCCCGTGCCTTGTTTGTCCTGCCCAAGTGCATCACCTCAGACTTATCCAAATTAAATTCCATTTGCACTGATCAGCCCATCTGACCAGCCTGTCTATATCCTCCTGTAATCTAAGGCTATCCTCCTCATTATTTACCACTCCACCAATTTTCATGTCATCCGTGAACTTACTGATCAACCCTCCTAAATTCAAGTCTAAATCGTTTATATATACCATAAACAGCAAGGGACCCAACACCGATCCCTGTGGAACCCCACTGGACACAGGCATCTAGTCACAAAAACACCCCTCTGCTTCCTGCCACTCAGCCAATTCTGGATCCAATTTACCACATTGCCTTGGACCCCATGGGCTCTTACATTCGTTATCAGTCTCCCACGTGGGACCTTATCAAAAGCCTTGCTGAAATCCAAGTAGACTACGTCAAATGCATTGCCCTCATCAATACACCTGGTCACCTCTTCGAAAAATTCAGTTAAATTGGTCGGACATGACATCCCCTTAACAAAACCATGCTGACTGTCCTTGATCAATCCCTGCCTCTACAAGTGGAGGTTAATTCTGTCCCTCAGAATTGCTTCCAATAGTTTCCCCACCACTGAGGTGAGACTGACTGGCCTGTAGTTCCCTGATTTATCCCTTCCTCCCTTCTTGAATAACAGTACCACATTGGCTGTCCTCCAGTCCTCTGGTACCTCTCCTGTGGCTAGAGAGGTATTGAAAATTATTGCCAGCGCCCCTGCTATCTCTTCCCTTGCCTCACTCAACACCTTGGGATTTATCTATTTTTAAACCTGCCAGGCCACTTAGAACCTCCTCCCTTTCTATGCTAATTTCTTTAATTCTATCACAATCCTTCTGCCTGATTTCCATACCCACATCGTCCCTCTCACTTGTGAACACCGACAGAAAGTATTCATTTAGAACCCTACCCACGTCTTCCGGCTCCACACACAAATTACCACTATGGTCCTTTCCCTAATTATCCTCTTACTCTTAATGTACTTGTAAAATAACTTTGGATTTTCCTTTATTTTACCTGCCAATGTTTTTTCATGTCCCTTTTTTGCTCTCCCAATTTCCTTTTTAAGTTCCCCCCTACACATTCTATACTCCTCTAGGGCTTCTGCTGTTTTGAGCCCTCGGTATCTGCCATAAGCCTCCCTTTTTCTCTTTATCCAATCCTGTATATCCCTCGACATTCAGGTTTCCCTGGATTCGTTGGCCCCATCCTTTATCTTTACTGGAAAATGTTGGCCCTGTAGTCTCCCTATTTCCTTCTTGAATGAGTCCCATTGCTCTGACGCAGAATTACCGAAAAGTAGCTGCTCCCAGTCCACTCTGGCCAAATCAAACCTGATCTTATTAAAATCAGCCTTCCCCCAATTTAGAACTCTAATTTCTGGCCCATCCTTGTCCTTTTCCATAACAACCTTGAATCTAATGGAGTTATGATCACTATCTGCAAAATGCTCCCCCACCGATACCTCTATCACTTGCCCGGCTTCATTCCCTAAAATTAAGTCCCTCTCTTGCAGGATTTTCTACATGTTGGCTTAAAAAACTCTCCTGGATGCATTTTAAGAATTCCGCCCCCTCTAACCCTATCATATTATGACTAACCTAATTAATGTTGGGGAAGTTGAAATCCCCCACTATTACTACCCTATTATTTTTACATTTCTCTGAAATTTGCCTACATATCTGCTTTTCCATTTCTCTCTGACTGTTTGGGGGCCTATAGTACACTCCAGCAATGTGATTGATCCTTTTTTGTTTGTCAGTTCTACACATATGGCTTCATTTGAGGAGCCTTCTAAGATTTCACCCCTCCTTACTGCTGTAATTGATTCCTTGATCCACCCTCCTCTTTTACCTCCTTCCCTGTCTCGCCTGAAGACCCTATAATCCTGGGATAATGAGCTGCCAGTCCTGTCCCTCTCTCAACCATGTCTCTGTGACAGCAGTGACTTCATACTTCCATGTGTTAATTTACGCCCTCAACTCATCTGCCTTATTCGTCAGACTCCTTGCATTAAAATAAATACCATCCAACCTTGCCAAACTCCCTTGTGCCTTAACTGGCCTATAATTTCTATGCCATCCAGACTCACTTGCTCTCTCTTCTAATTTTGGCTGTGCATCTCCCCCTGCTGGACCTCCTCTCATGATCCCATCCCCTTGCCAAGTTAATTTAAACCCTCCCCAACAGCACTAGCAAACCTTCCTGTAAGGATGTTGGTCCCATTCCGGTTCAGGTGCAACCCGTCTGCCTTGTACAGGTCCCACTACCCCCAGAAATGGTCCCAATGTCCCAGGAATCTAAAGCCCTCCCTCCTGCACCATCTCTCCAGCCATACATTCCTCTGGACTAACCTCCTATTTCAATACTCACTAGCCCATGGCACTGGAAGTAATCCAGAGATTACTACCTTTGAGTTCCTGTTTTTTAATCTGTTTCCTAGCTCCATAAATTCTGCTTGCAGGACCTCATCCCTCTTTCCACCTATGCTGTTGATACCAATATGCACCACGATCTCTGTCTGTTTGCCCTCCCCTTTAGAATGCTCTGCAGCTGGTCAGTGACATCCTTGACCCTGGCACCAAGGAGGCAACATACCATCCTGGAGTCACGCCTACGGCCACAGAAACACCTGTCTGTTCCCCTGACTATCGAGTCTCCTACCACTATTGCGCTTCCCCTCTTTCTCTGCAGCCCCCCCCCCCTGCCCGCCAACCCTGTGCAGCTGAGCCACTCACTATGCCCCGAGCCTGGCTGCAATCCCCAGAGGAACCGTCACTCTCACCATATTCCAACACAGAAATTTCCTGATTACCTGCCTGACACCTTTCTTCTGACTGATGGTCACTCATTCCCTCTCTGTCTGCACTCCCGTAAGCTGTGGGGTGACCACATCTAAAAACGTGCTATCCACAAAACTCTCAGCCTCACGGATGCCCCTCAGAGCCTCCAGCTGCCGCTTAAGTTCCGAAACTCGGAGCTCAAGTAGCTGCAGCTGGTGGCACTTCCTGCACACGTGGTCGGTCAGAGCGCAAGGAGCATCTAAGACTTCCCACATGTTGCAGGCTGTACATTACTTAGGATTGAGCTGCCCTGCCATGCCTATAGTTGAAAAAATCTTTAAGTTAAATTCAGTTAAAAAAAGGTTAAATTATATATGTACTTTAAATAAAAACTAGAATCCTTACCTTTCCTTAGCTTAATCTATTTTAAACTGGAGGAAAACTAGAGAAGAACACCCACTACTCACCAATCATCTCTCACCATTGTGCTGACATCACTTTTTGATGCTTCCGCTGCTCTCTCACGCTATCTTGTGATGTCACTCTTGTATTTTCAACAAGAGCTGACTGCAGGACAATCTTCCCAGACTGCTTCACCGTGATGCCCCCTGGTGTTGCATGCTGGTGTTGGAATTTAAATTCAATTAATAAATCTGGAATATAAAGCTAATCTCAGTAATGATGACCATGAGAGCTATCATCGATTGTCATAAAAACCCATCTGGTTCACTAATGCCCTTTAGGGAAGGAAATCTGCCTTGCCTGGTCTGGCCAACATGTGACTCCAGACCCACAGCAATGTGGTTGACTCTTAACGGCCCTCTGAAATGGCCGAGCATCAACTCAGTTCAAGGGTTAATGCATCCATCTTATAATGTAACAGTATAGTGAGATAAGTAGTAATTACTAGGAAAGAGGTTGAGTAAATGAAATCAAAATGAAATAAAGTGCTGGGAGACCATCTCATGTCATCAACAACAAACTGCAAGAAATTTGGAAGACATCAATTAAAATCAACCCCTCTAATCCCGTTCTTCAGATTGGTGCTATTGAACTGTATTACCTCAACCTTAAAATCCATGTTTTGTGTGTCTTGTGTGTGTGTGTGTGTGTGTGTGTGTGTGCGTGTGTGTGTGTGTATGTGCGCGTGTGTGTGTGTGTGTGTGCGTGCGTGTGTGTGTGCGTGTGCGTGTGTGCGTGTGTGTGTGCGTGTGTGTGTGTGCATGTGTGTGCATGTGCGTGTGTGTGTGTGTGCGTGTGTGTGTGTGCGTGCGTGTGCGTGTATTTGTGTGCGTGTGTGTGTGTGTGTGTGCGTGTGTGTGCATGTGCGTATGTGTGTGTGTATAGGGGTTTAAGAAGGGGTAGAGTTTAAGTTATTGAACTAGAAGTTAGCAGTTCATTTTTCTATCTTTTGCCACTAGTTAAAGATAGTTTGTTCAATAAACAGTTATTAAGTTATTACACCAGACCTGGTGCTCGTATTCTGTTAACTTTAATTAAACAGTTAGGTAGAATTGGGGCAATCTGGTGATTTGATCAAACTTTTCACATTTATCACAGCTCAGGGAACAGTGGGGCTTGATATTATGGCACACTGTCTCCAGTGAGTCGTGACAACAGGGAGTGGTCCCAAAGGGTGAGGGGACAGGGAGAGATCCCAAAGGGAGACGGGACAGGAAGAGATTCCAAAGCAGAATCCCAGAGATGAGACAGGGACAGGAAAAGGTCCCAGCTTTGTTAAAAAGAGCGGAGCAGAGAAACAGGCTCCAAACAGGAAAGGGGCTGAGGGTAGCAGACTATAAGTGAAGAGTGCTCAAGAGAAGCCCTGAAATTTCAAGAAGGCAGCCAAAGGTTGGTGACTCAATGGTGCTCCATGCTGTTGGGGCAAAGGTGTTCTGTTTGACATAGCTAAAGATCTGAAATGGTGCTTGTGAGTTGGTGCTTGGATGCATACTTGGGAATCCAGGGGAACAGATTCTTGGAAGATGAGATTGAAACCTTGCCAGGTGGGCCATTGTTGATGCTGTCTGAGTTGGAGTGACCTTTGGAGAGAATTCCAAGGTTAGATCTTCTCTGATGAAAACTGGAATCCTTCATGACAGAGAGAGTTTCATTGAAATTGGTTGACTAACTGGCATCTGGGTGAGTTGTTGAGAAATCCATGGACTCTGTCTTGGTCACGTCTGCCATTTATTTTGTAGTGTGGTGTGTTCAACCATAGTTTGTCCGTTAATTCACATGTACCTCATAGTAACCCTGAATGTTAGAGTATAAGAAAGATATTGTAAATTGTTTTATCTTTCTGATCTTGTATAGTAAAGTTTATTTTTGTTTCTTCAAAACCTGTGGAATCTTATGGCTTTATCCACTGAGTAAATGTCATGAATCTCAAACTTTGTCTACTTTAAACAAAACATTATTGGTTCTTAACCAGACCTGACCAACAACTTGAGGGAATGGCCTAGGATCATAAGAACTGCTATACCCTGTTGACTGTGATGACTTTGGCAGGCATCCTCTGGTGGCCCAAGGTCTAGAGGGTCCCAGCCTGCTATGGGTCTCCTGCACAGGTGCAGGTGCCCTCTCCTCGGGCTGATCTGCTGGAAGTGATGGCAGAGGGGAGGTTGAGTGGCAGGGAATGTCCTGGGACAAAGCCCTCAGGATGCTTGGCTGGTGCTTCTCCTCCCTGTGGGCACACGATGGCACCTCCCTGTCTCTTTGAGGAGATGGGGCACCTGGAGGGGGGTCAAGGTGTCCTGACCCCTTCCTGCCTAGCCACTGCTGCACTGAACCCATGGCTAGAGTGAGGGAGTGAAGCTCCTGGTGCATATCCGGCAGCAACTATGTTTTCTGCTGGACCTGGGTCTCCAAGACGACTGCCACAATTCCATGGAGACAGCCAAGTGCTCGCATGGTGGAACCACAACAGCAGACAGAGCGTGACCGGACGCCTCCAGCCTTCAGTCCAGTCTGCACATGGCCTCTGGCAACTCCTGCTCTGTTGCCCTGCCTGTCTCTGCATCTCCAACATGTCTCTTATGGTCGAGTCCAGAGGTTCGATACCTGCAAGGGGCTGAGCAGGGGCCTCGTCTCCAGGAGTCTTCCGCGTGTCAGAGACCTCGGCTGTCACTTCCACCCCCAGCTGTGGTCCTGTGTCAGTGATGTTCTCACCAGATTGTGACCCCTAGGCTAGAGTGTGGACCCATGGAGGTCAATGTCTCTGCACTGCTGGCAGGTGCATCCTCTCTGGGTTATGAGCCATCATCCTCAGAGGTGGCAGTGGCGGTGGAGCTGGGAGCAGGGTGGAGCTGGGGGTGGGGCTGGGGGTGGAGCTGGGGGTGGGGCTGGGGGTGGAGCTGGGGGTGGGGCTGGGGGTGGAGGTGGGGGTGGGGCTGGGGGTGGGGCTGGGGTGGGGCTGGGGTGGGGCTGGGGGTGGGGCTGGGGGTGGGGCTGGGGGTGGAGCTGGGGGTGGGGCTGGGGCTGGGGCTGGGGGTGGAGCTGGGGGTGGAGGTGGGGGTGGGGCTGGGGGTGGGGCTGGGGGTGGAGCTGGGGGTGGAGGTGGGGGTGGGGCTGGGGGTGGAGCTGGGGTGGGGCTGGGGGTGGAGCTGGGGGTGGAGGTGGGGGTGGGGCTGGGGGTGGAGCTGGGGTGGGGCTGGGGGTGGAGCTGGGGGTGGGGCTGGGGGTGGGGCTGGGGGGTGGGGCTGGGGTGGGGCTGGGGGTGGGGCTGGGGGTGGGGCTGGGGGTGGGGTGGAGATGGGGTAGGGGTAGGTCTGGGGTAGGGGTGGGGCTGGGGTAGGGGTGGGTCTGGGGTTAGGGGTGGGGCTGGGGTTAGGGGTGGGGATGGGGGTAGGGGTGGGGGTGGAGCTGGGGGTGGGGCTGGGGGTGGGGCTGGGGGGTGGGGCTGGGGTGGGGCTGGGGGTGGGGCTGGGGGTGGGGCTGGGGGTGGGGTGGAGATGGGGTAGGGGTAGGTCTGGGGTAGGGGTGGGGCTGGGGTAGGGGTGGGTCTGGGGTTAGGGGTGGGGCTGGGGTTAGGGGTGGGGATGGGGGTAGGGGTGGGGGTGGGGCTGGGGGTGGGGATGGGGGTAGGGGTGGGGATGGGGTTAGGGGTGGGGATGGGGGTGGGGGTGGGGCTGGGGGTGGGGATGGGGGTAGGGGTGGGGATGGGGTTAGGGGTGGGGATGGGGGTAGGGGTAGGGGTGGGGCTGGGGGTGGGGATGGGGGTAGGGGTAGGTCTGGGGTAGGGGTGGGTCTGGGGTAGGGGTGGGGCTGGGGTAGGGGTGGGTCTGGGGTTAGGGGTGGGGCTGGGGTTAGGGGTGGGTCTGGGGTTAGGGGTGGGTCTGGGGTAGGGGTGGGTCTGGGGTAGGGGTGGGGATGGGGGTGGGTCTGGGGTAGGGGTGGGGATGGGGTAGGGGTGGGGATGGGGGTAGGGGTGGGGATGGGGGTAGGGGTGGGGCTGGGGGTAGGGGTGGGGATGGGGGTAGGGGTGGGGCTGGGGGTAGGGGTGGGGATGGGGGTGGGCTGCCTCCTCTTTGTTGCCCTGACCTGTTTGCTCATATCTGCAGTGCAGAAGAGAAAGATTTAGCTGATGCTTATTCCCACTCCCTTATCTAAACATTGTCTCACTCTGCAGACTGGAGGCGTCGTCACTGGTTTCCTCTGAGAGTCCTGTCGCTGCAGGCACAGTCCCGTTCCTCCACAGCTATTTCCTGCTCCTCCACAACTATTTGTCCTCCCAGGCCATTTCCCGGTCCTCCCCGGCTATTTCAGTGACCTCCTCCTTGAATGTGGTGAGGATCCTGATGTCCGACATTCTGCTGCTGGTCTGGGGCCTGCTCCCTCTTGATGTGTGTGTTTTTGTCCTGCAGTCAGACAGAAGGATTGAGTGTCAGGAGCAGTTTCGGAGCATGCATGCCTATGCCAGCTGCTGGACCCTCCCCAGTAAGTGACGAACAGGCACCATGTCCTTCAACTGACAGAACTTTGAGAGCATAAAGTGGCTGCCACCATTTAGTGCACATGTCCCATATCTGCTGCTGAATCCTGCAGCCCAAACTCCTGTCTGACATCCCTGTGCACTCGGACACTTACACTGCCCGATGCCCTTATGGCTGTCACTTTGCAATGAATAGACAGTGCCACTTACCCTGGTGAAGTAGAGCCGATTGTCCCACCCTTTTGCAGCAGTGCAGCCAGGCTCTGGAGTGAACCCCACGGGTGCTAACCTCCGCTGAGCTCTCTGCCCAGGCTGATGGGAGGACTTCCTGCTGCTATCCCTGGGGAATGGCATCTCCCGCTTCCCCTGGACGGTCCGGAGGAGAATCTGGGGGAATGCATTGCTGAACCGTGGGCCCACACATGTTGCCTGATGTGGGACATCACCGATACCAGCAAGGTCCGAGAATGCCAGCGATAGTGATGCCGACGGCGTGCAGTGAGTGAACCGGCTGGCCCAAGTGCCCTTTACATATGGCACCTGGGCCTTCAAATCACCAGCTGAGGTAACAGCGGGTATGGCGGCTCCCTGCCTGCTCTCACCGTGACATTCACCAAGCTCCTCCCGTGTGCATATCTAATAAGCTGGCCAGAGTGAGATCACAGACAAAAACAGAAAATGCTGGAAAAACTCGGCAGGTCTGGCAGCATCTGTGGAGAGAGAAACAGAGTTAACGTTTCGAGTCCGTATGACCCTTCTTCAGAGCCAACTCGAAACGTTAACTCTGCTTCTCTCTCCACAGATGCTGCCAGACCTGCTGAGGTTCTCCAGCATTTTCTGTTTCTTGTTTCAGATTTCCAGCCTCTGCAGCATTTTGCTTTTATCTTAGTGTCGGGTCACATGTGACCAGCCTTCCCCAACTACCCCCCCCGCAAACAGAAATCCCTCTCGCCACCCAACTTAAACCAGACTGCAGGGTTCCACCCATTGTGCGGCTGCAGGTTATCCACCTTTACCTACACCTTCTGAAGCTTCTCCTCTGTTAATCCCAGGCTTGCCTGGCCTTGTCAATCTCTCCTTATCTAGTGCCAGCGTACCCAACCATCTGAAAACTAGCAGCATGCCCTCGAATAAAACTTTCCCTTCTGCCCCATATTGTCTCCACTGAATGGGCTGAATCTTTCAAGGATTGGCAATCAGCATTAGATTTTGTGCTTTTTTTTTCACACTAGATGGAGCTCTGCAATTCTGGCCCAGGCTTCCCAACTTCAGAGATGCGGAGCCCACCTGTTCTCAGAGTCCCTCTGTGTAGGGCAGGATTGTCAGAGGAAGCCAAGTCACACCCCCTTTTTATTTACAAAACAAGCTGTTGTATTTTAGCGAGTCTTCAGTCACTAACACAGAGAGAAGCTTTGGGACATTTAAATAGCTTTCCAGTGTGTTAGTCAATGAGTGTGAGGTAAGTGAGTAAGCGGGTGGGGTGGTAGGTTGGCAGGTTGGTAGGGTGACCATGTGGAGTTGGCAGGGTGGATAAGGTACCAGGATGGGTTAGGTGGAGGGGGGTAGAGTGGAAGGGTAGCAGGCGGCAGGATGGGCAGTGTGGTGAAGTTGGGTAAGGTCAGGTCAGGATGGGAGGGATTCGGGTGGTCAGGGGGAATCAGAGGGTTGGGGGAGAGTCAGAGGGTCGGTGGGAGTGTCAGTGGGTCAATGGGGAGTTGGAGGTTTGGGAACAAAGGAGCAAGAGTAGCCCATTCGGCCCGTTTAGCCTGTTCCACCATTAAAACAGATCATGGCTGATCATCTACCTCAACACAACTGCCAGACTACCCCCATACCTCTTAATGTCATTAGTGTCCAGAAATCTATCGATTTCTATCTTGAACATGCTCAATGATTGAGCTTCCACAGCCTCTGGGATAGAGAATTCCAAAGGCTGAAGAAATTACTCCCAATCTCAGTCTTGGGTCTGAATGATCTGTCCCTTATTCTGAGATTGTGTCCCTGGTTCTATACTCACCAACCAGGGGAAACATCCTATCCACATCTGTCCTGTCACACCCAGTGAGAATTTTGTAAGTTTCAATGAAATCACCTCTCATTCTTTGAAACTCTAGAGAATACAGACCCAGTTTCCTCAATCTCTCCTCATACAACAATCCCGCCCTCCCAGGGATTACTCTAGTGAACCTTTATTTCACTCTCTCTATGGCAAGTATATCCTTCCTTAGATAAGGAGACAAAAAATGTACACAATATCTCACCAAGGCTCTATACAATTGCAGCAAGATATCTTTACTCCTGTACTCAAATTACCTTGCAATGAAGACCAACATACTATCTGCCTTCCTAATTGCTTGTTGCACCTGCATGCTGGCTTTTAGTGACTCACGAATAAGGAACTCAGATCCCTTTGGACATCAACACTTCCCAACCTCTCCTCACTTAAGAAATACTCTACCTGTTTTTTTTCTACCAATGTGGATAACTTCACACTTATTCACATTATGTTCTATCGGCCATGTTCTTGCCTGTCCCAGTGAAGCCTCCTCACAACTCACATTCCTGCCTAGTTTTGTGTCATCGGCAAACATAGAAATATTAGATTTGGTCCCCACATCCAAATCATTGATATAGATTGTGAACAGCTGGGGCCCAAGCACTGATCCTTGTGGTGCCGCACTAGTAATAGCCTGTCATCCTGAGAATGGCCCTTTTATCCCTATTCTCTGTTTTCTGTCTGTAACGACTTTTCAATCCATATCAGTAGGTCTCCCTGGTCCCACGTGCTCTTATTTTATTTGCTAACCTCCCGTGTGGGACCTTATCAAAAGCCTTCTGAAAATCCAAATACGCCACATCCACTGGTTCTCCTTTATCTATGTTACAAGTATCATCCTCAAAATATTCCAACAGGCTTGTCAAACATGGTCTCCCTTTGATAAGTCCATGTTGACTCTGCCCACTCATATCATTATTTTCCAAGTGTCCAGTTATCACATCCTTTATAATAGATTCTAACATTTTCCCAGATGCAGACATCAAACTAAGAGGTCTGTAGCTCTCCATTTTCTCTCTCGCTCCTTTCTTCAATAGTGAGATTACATTTGCTACTTTCCAGTCTGCAGGAACCTTTCCAGAATCTATGGCCAGAATTTTATTCACCCCTCTAGGTGGGTTCTGAGGCGGTCAGGAGGTGGGTGTGAAATTGCATGGATGGGATTCCCTCTGGGTTCCGCTCCCCCACCCCCCCCACAAACCCCCCCCACCCCCCACCCCCCCCCACCCCACCACCGATCTCGGAGTGATTTTATGTTGGAGAGGGCAGGGCCGTTTTCCACCCAGCCTCAGTTTTTAGGCTGGCAGGAGGATGACAGCTTAGCACAGAAGGTCGGAAATGAAGGGAGTTTGATCTGGGGCGGGGAGTGAGGAGTGGGTGAACTCCATCAGAAGCCCCCTTCTTACTGGGAGCACCCTCCCCTTAAGGCCCGGTGACCTGCACCCCCTTCCTGGCCTATCCCCTGATACCCCAATCGTCCATCTCATGACACCAACCCCCCCCCCACCATCCCCCCAACCCCCCCACCCGGCCTTCCTGACCCTCCCCATCCAGACCTCTGACACATCTTTTCCTCTGTTCCCTGGATTTAGGCTCAGAAAGCATCTTGCAGCGTCTCTTCAGCAACAATGGCGAGACTGGAGAACTGCCAGCCAATCAGATTGACTGGCAGCTCTCCCTGGTGGGACTTCCTCCCAAGTGAGGGGCAGAATTCCCGCCTTCTGCCAATCAATGCTGGTTAGAGTGTAACCGGGTAGCCAGCTCTCGGAGTCGGCAGGGATGTGTTCTCCACTGACTCTCTGAATGGCAGGAGACATCCTAAAAATTCTGACCAATAGAATTTTGAATAAAAACCACCGATGCATCCATTATTTCCCTAGACACCTCCTTCAAGACAGTCCAGGGGATTTGTCAACCTTCAATCCAGTTTATTTTTTGAGTACTACCTCTTTATTAATACTATTTTTTTTCAGTTCCTCATTTTCACAAGTCCTCTGGTTCCTGGTGTTCCTGGGAGATTTTCTGTATCTTCTTCTATGAAGACGGACACAAAGTCATTGTTTAGTTTCTCCACCATTTCCCTATTCTCCATTATAAATCCTCCTGCCCCCACCTGTATTGGGCCCACATTTGTCCTGGCTAATCTTTTCCTTTTCACATACCGAAAGAAACTTTTACAACCCACCTTTGTACTTCTCACTAGCTTGCTTTCATATCCTCTTATCCCTTTCTATATAAGTTTCTTGGTCCTCCTTTGCTGGATTCTAAATTGCTCCCAATCCTCGAGCTTCCCACTTTTTCGAGTAATAGTACAAGCTGCTTCCTTTGATCTAG